>NC_084904.1:2439401-2739401 GCF_949316345.1 Pungitius pungitius
CACAAAGTGCTGCCATTGCAGGTTCGTTCACGTCATAGCGACTCAGCACTCAACACTACGAAGAAAACACAACTGAATTGCTACTTGCATGATAGCACGCTAACTTACCTGGTCCATAGACTGCATAAACAGTCTAGTAGCTAAAGCGTGAAAGGAAAGTTTCATAATGAAAATGTGAACCATACACGCGGGAGTGCATGACTTTCTCACCGTTTCGAAACACACCTTTAATGGAAAGACAGCTGCGAGATATTGTGCTTAGATTATAAAACACTCGCACACGATACATTTTTATATGTGACAGTTTTTACAGTTTCCAGATATTGTGCATGCTGGCTCACACTTAAACTGTCATGTCTTATTGGGTCAGAATGTACTTTATTAATGTAATTAGTAATAACTGTGCTTTCCCTACCATAACACGTCATCACATTGGAAAAGTAAAGAGGTTGATGGTATTTCAGATCTAGTGCAGGAGAAGCAGCCCCATGCACATCTGACCACATTGCTGCTGTAACTGGATGTTGTCCAAGCATTTGCATCCTCATCAAAGATGGTTGGACATGACTGTAAAACAGACAGTCCCATAATACATATTAATTCTGTGCACTGCAGACTGTGAGTTTCCCCACACTGACAGCCTGTCCTGTTAGAGGTTTCCTCCTGAGTGACTGCGAGATTGAAAAGTGGCAGGGGGCAGGTTCCTTTTTCCGAACAGCAGAAACCGATCTGCGAGAAACGGCATTAACCCGCCCCGTTTTTTTTTTTGGGACAAAGTGATGTATCTTTTTTTTATCTAATGTGACGTGTACAGGTGCAGTAATATAACTGTGATACCCTAACCTATTAATATACTATTGTGCATGCGCAGTACATCTAATTAATCCTGCATCATGGTTGGCAGTTGTATTTTTGTCTCGGTTTCATGTTGAATATGAACCAAATGCCAGAGACAAAATGGCCTTTATTGAGAGTAGACTGGTGCTACTCCTGCTCTGTTTGCCATATATATATATATATTATATTAAATATATAATACTCAATTAATAACTCTGGAACTGTTTATTAAAACTGACTGTGTACACAGGTTTTGCCCAACACTGCGTCAGACCTAATTTACATACAATTAGAGAAGCATGCTGTGAATCATGGTGCTGGGTAATTGTCTGTGGGCTGCAGATGGCACCCTCGTTCACTCTGAATGAAACTTACCAATGAAGGCTGTCTTTGAACTTAACTCTACTGGCTTTGGTTCTCCACAGTCTGTTAGAATAAAGTGCTTACCAAGAATAGAAGCCTGTTTTTTTAACTTAGTCTGTATCTAAAATATTTGGCCTCATATAGCCCCAGATATGAATATTCTGACGCGAAAGGATCTTCTTTGATTATAATCAAAGCTGAAGAAAAACAGAAGTAGCAAAGTAAACAACCACATATTTCTTTTGTACTAATAGTTTACTATTGAATAGACAAACTCCTCTGGCAATGTTATAACGTCCATTTAGGAAGGTTTCATGATCCCAAAATTGGTCTATCTAGGGCATACCATTCCAGCTGAAAATGCTGTCTTTGAGGCACAGAGACCGTAATCAGGTATGTTCTTTGAAACGGGGACTTTCTTGGATGTAGAATAGCTCCCTTTGTGGTAGAAATGACTGCAAGTGTTTCTACCAGGTGTGTCTCTCTGTATTCCAAAGGATTTGTTTCTCTCTCTCCATTTATGACAGTGATTTCAGCGCCGCTTGATGCATGCTAAAAATGGATTCAAAAGGGAGGGGGATAACGCCAGACAAAGCAAAAAATGTGTCTGCCTCAGCTTTCAGTTGATGTTTTTTTTATGCTGTATTCCTCCAATGGTGAAACCATTTAAAAAGCAATAACATTGTTCTCTTTTTGTGTTGTCCCTGTCCTCTGGTGTTCCCCTGCAGGTATATCCAGCTATGGACATGGATGGTGCTAGTTCAGTGGTGCTGCAGGCCTTAACCCAAGCTACCAGTCAGGACACCGCTGTTCTGAAGCCCGCGGAGGAGCAGCTCCGGCAGTGGGAGACGCAGCCGGGCTTCTATTCTGTCCTTCTGGTGAGGGATGGTATCAAATTATTGAAATTCATCTGCTGAAGTCAAAACTATTACAACTTTGATGAAGGGGGATTTTACTCTATGCTGCATCTTACTGAAAAGCACGATGATGTTGCGTTTGTGCTCATTTCTGATGCATTTTAGTTTTTAAGTTGATTCACGCAACCTTTTTTTTTACAGTTTAGTTATTAATAGCAGGGGAATATATCATAACAGTCAATTGAGAAGCTATACATTCTGTTATTGTGTGATAAATAATCATTTCCAAAAACTAATCAAAGTAACAAATCACAAGATTGTAAGAGGTGGGAAATGAGGAGGAGGAGGCAGCTGAGAATTGATTTGTCCTAAATTAATGCTAAAGCTCCATTGAATAGTTTTATTGGAAAAAAATATACTTTAACTCCTTTTCTTTTTAGATCAAGTGTTGTCTAAAAGTCAGGACAGTGGGATAACTCGACAGAGCTTAGTTCATCGTCTCTGTACTAATTAGCACCTACAATTTAGTGCATATTCTTTACAGAGCTTATGTTCCGCCGGTAAGAAATACTCAGGGACTCAGGCTGGTGAGAGCTGGGTCTCAGAATAATCTCTGTTCATTACGTGGGGGAGTTTAGCCAAGGTTGCATTTCGCCTAGATGAGCACAGGCGCCTATTCCATTCAGAAGAACGCATTATTTTCTACAATTTTGTGCCAAATGAGTGTGAATTAGGGCTGCGACTAACGATTATTTTGATAATCGATTAATCAGTCAATTATTTTTTAGATGAATCGGATAAAAAAACAGCATTAAAGAGCTTTTACAACCCTTTAGTCTAAAACACAACTGCAAATTCGCATTGCAAAAATACTTCAGAAATGTATACACCACATCTAAATACAACAACAAAAAAAGTTAGCTGCGCTGGTTTAATGGATCACAGTGTCTCCCTTTACAGGAATAACATCAACTACCGCATAACCCATGTCTATGTGCGCAAGCGCACTAGACCAGTGATTCTCAACTGGTGGGTCATTTTTAATGGGTCGCGGGCCATTGCATGGGAAAATAAAAATTTGAATTAAAAAAAAAAAAAATCACATAAAGCGTGTGCCAGGTTAGGTCATCCTGATATGGGGGAGACATTGGGTTTTTAGGATAATTAAACATCCTGAATATAAAATATAAAATTCAGCTTGTTTGATTGAACTTGATTTTGAATAAACTTGAGATGGAGCCGCCCCTTAAACTCTGGCCTGATGGTGGCAGCCTCTGTCTCTAAATTGCCTGGTGTTGCCCAATTGAGTCAAACAACACAACCTCGGCTGTGTGTCTGTGTGTATTTGTACATATTTGTTTTTTCCCTCCATAGAATATCTTCAATAACCACATGCTGGATGTGAACGTCAGGTGGCTTGCGGTGCTCTACTTCAAAAATGGCATCGACAGATACTGGAGGAGAGTAGCGCCTCAGTGAGTTGCCTGCTCATGTTCTCTATTTTTTGTCTTATCTCTTCTACAGTGTGTCTTTATATGTCTACTTCATTTACTTTCACTCTCTATTCATCAGTCGCAAGTTCTCCGTTGTTTTTTTGGGGACTGTGTCACCTTCAAGATCTTTTTGTCTCAGATTTTCAGTTTTGTCCCGCTCTCTCATTGCCTTTATTGGCGCTATTGTCTTTTCGCCAACAGTTACAGCTTACGTCTGACGTTCTGCCCTCAACACATTTCCTTCTTATTTTGTTACCTTCCATGCTGATTATTCATTTCATTGTGCTCCACTTTTGTACTTTTTTTTTTTTTAAATTTGTGTCCCTTTTGTCTGGTGAAGGATGGGCTTTGTGTTTTCCAAGCTTACTCTCCATGGTTACCTGACTTGCTTCCTTTTGTTAGATTTAAACCAGTTTGAATTGGAGGTATTCTGTTCTTCCTCAGCATTCCATCGTCACTCTTTGAGCACTTTTTTCAGTTTTTTTCAGTTAGTAACTCAGTAATCCTTTCCTTATTTATTTCATTATATTGGGACGATTGCCATTAATCCTTCTATAGTGTATATAAAGTGTCACCATATAGGACTCAGGCCACATTCGAATTATTGTGGCCAAGCCTAGAGTTTTCTGGTGGTCTCTGTGACACCTTTACACAAATGTTTAATTGGATAAGAGGATGAAGTGATGAACATTTAACCAGACAAGCAAGCCCTTCACTTTGGTATAACTGTTATTTGGCCGGTTTTTACTATAATATTGTGATATAGAGTGAAACCAGTCAAAGAGTAGTCGTTGATGCTGGCTATAAATCCCTTTTGACAGATATTTAAAAACCTCATACTTGATAATCATATTCTTTACTATGGTTCAACTAGTGTGTACACATTCTACCATTATTAAAAGGATCCACAGCCCTGGTATGCTGCATTCTGGTCTTAATGGGTCACTTAAAAATAATTGAGCCCTCATTAGTGTTTTTAGTTCCACCTGTGCTCTTTCTGCTATGAAAGATCTAAAAGGTCTGAGGTGTAAAAGGTCAGTTCCCTCTTTCATGAAAAAAATCCCTCTCGTGCCTTTTTGTTAATGATATCCACGACAGTACACAGCCTGCCATTTGGCTTTAATACTGGAATTATGAGGGGGGTACATTTAATTTATTTTATTTGACAAAAGCGCCTGTTTCTAATCTAATCATATTTATTCCAAGAAATAAATGACAGCTCCCATAGCATATAGACTATACACTGTTCATAGGGCATCCCTTACTTATACAACTTATGGAGTGATTATGCCACCCATCTCCTCAACAAAAAAAACACACTGCAAATGATTGCTGGGTTTGGAGACGGCCTTCATGCCTGAGCTGTTTGCATTTCCATCTCTGTCCATCCATTCTGGGGTCCTTATATTAGTTTAAAAGCTGTGACTTGTAATTAAGAATCTCCTTGGGGCTTACTGTCCAGATGGCTGGATCACTGACTTCAATCCAACTTGTCCCGAAGGGTTATTTTAGGTTTTAATAATATACAAGCATCCACACAGCAGGTAGGGCCATATATATATATATATATATATATTCACATACCTTTCTGCAGCAAACAGCAATGAGCATGCTTGGGAGCATTATGAATCTCGATCAGACACTTGTTGAATCTTGTTGGGCTGACTGTGGCATGTAGGGAAATGGCTCTAATTAATAACCGATTCATGGGCCGAGACGTCTTTCTGCGTATGACTGTCATTGCTCATAGTCCAATGAGAAATGATTTTTAGTGACAAGCCTAAAACTTTTACTTTATTTCTTTAAAATGTGCTTCACGCCTGGATTCCTAATATGTATGAATCCTCCTTCTTCCTCACATCAACAATCACTCGCTCTGTCTAGATTTAGCAGCAGTTGAAGTAGTCAAATAAGGTTATTTTGTTGAGTTTAATCAACTCTTGTTTCTACAGCTCGACTCACTCCTTTGCAACTCTCCCCTACTCTGCTTGCACAACATAAGGTTCATCCTGCAGACTGCTAGATATGGCACAGGGAGAGCAGGGCGTCCATACCGAGCTCACTGATTAAATCAGGCAGCTGGCAGGTCCTACTCTATAGAGTGTTATAAAGGGATTTAATTGATCCCTTGACTACTTGGCAGATTGATACCATATTCGAATCTTTCGCAAAGCACGAGGCTTGCATGTCCAGAATCTGAAATGTAATCATTCTCCATCTCTGGGTTTGAGTGGCGTTCTAACGTGCCATGGCGAGCACTGAGCACTCTGGCCTTGCGGTTCTCAGGTTACAGACTGCTAAAGAAACCACACACACATTGATGGGTATCTATTGTATTTTTTGGGTTCATTTTGTTTTCTTCATTAGAGGTCAAACGTCTTCTAAACATCTCTGCGGTTGGTTTGTTCACAGTGCTCTATCAGAGGAGGAGAAGACCTCACTGCGGGCTGGTCTCATCACAAACTTCAATGAGCCCGTCAATCAGGTAGTGGCAAATGGAACTACAAACTGTGATTAAAGTGACTTGGTAAAAAAACATTATGGGCAAAGCAAATGATTGCAGTTGATTGCATTGTCTCACTTTAATATTAATAGTTAATTTAGCTTTTTTTAATCAACATGTATTTTCTGTGTTATGCTGTGATGATCTATGCTATGGATGTACACATGCAGAAACTTCAGTTTAACAGGATTATCTAACAAACAGCACAGTCTTGGCTATCAAAGTTTGATTTGTGAACAGTTATTGATGTTTTCCAATATTTTAACAGCCTACAATGCTGGCTTTAACAGTTAATTTGGTAATAACTTGGCTTTTTTTTGTAAAAAGGGATGAGGTGGGTAATATTTGGAGCAGTAGAGCAAAACCCCTTTTTTTGTTTCACGGACCAGTTTCATCTTGGACAACATTTTGCAGGCTGGTCTTCGAGGTGTGGCGGATAAACACGACGGAATAAAATAATACGATTGGCATGAAAGCGTACACACATAAGGCAGAGAGGGCTTGGTGCATGCGAATGACCTCTCGCAATAAAACTGCATTTTAAGTATGACTCGTCGTGATACTGCCTGTTAAATGAAGCTTTGTTTTGTCTCAGGAGGTAATAAGTCATTTAATTCTTTCCGTGCGGCGCAGTACAAAATGGCCCACAAACTGGTAGCTGTGGTTGGGGACCACTGATTTAAAGGACCTGTTATCATTAAGGATGTAATTTGTGTGTTTCAACCCCTTTTTGACACCAGAAATGTATGATGATTTTTTTAAAGATTAGCAGCTAGATTTTAGACCAACTGTTCCATTCAAACATCTATTATGTTGTTGTTTTCAGGGTTTAGATTTATTGCATTTATACTGCTCTTTATATCCGCAATGATTTCCACAATTAGTAAAATGCTTTATATAGGCTTATGCAATACACATGATTAAATGTAATCCAATAAAATAGGATGGTAGTAGAAAGGATGATTGCTGGTTGTGCCAGTGGATCCTTCATTAGAGGCGCCAACAAGTTGTTGTTTCTTGTTTCGTTGTAAATAATTTTCAGGGCAAAGGCACAACACGCCAATATTTCAGACTCAAGTGCTGTGTAATACTTCTGTCTGAGGGCACATGAAAGGTGGCCCTCATCCTGATTTCTACAGCTTGTTTATCCCTGAGGGACAGCCCTCCAACATCAGGACCGATAGGGTCCATATGGCAAGTAATGAATGCCTTTTAAACACCATATGTCTCTCCAGTCACAGCCTCTCTCAAATCGATCAAGGTTTTTTAGTGTGTGTCTGTGTGCCCTGTGTTGCTTGGACACTTTACATTTTTTTAGTTCTATGAGCAAATGAAGTGACATAACCAGGCTTTGAAAAAGCTTAGGCACATGTTAAGCGTTTTTATGGAAACATGCATTCTTTAGACAAGGCAATACATGCCCTTGATTTACTTAACTGATGTGCCTCTAAAACAATGGGGTCCAAAAGATTTGCTTTGGTGTAGTGTACCTAACTGTCTGTTGTTTCCACCCAGCACCACCTCTCTACCATGTGGATACAAATCAACTACGCTTGCTCACTTAACTCGATGTTTATGCTAATACTTGGTACACAACGGAACTGTTAAGTATGACGCCGCCACTTGTGAATCACAGCTGCCAAAATCAAAGGCGGCAGATGCTTACGAGGCGTAAAATCTGCTGTCAAAGCTGCCGCTCAGTAGTAACAATACTGATAGATTCCATCTTTTTGCAGGAGATGCAATATGTGCACCCCGGGTGGTGTGTTGTACGTTCTGCCAAACTACTCCTCTAAAATCATGCCATGCCGCTTTAAGCGATGCAGAATGTTTGAGATTAAGTGAAATTCTTTGTTTACTTTTTGCTTTGCCCCTGGTCACCCTCCCCTCTTTGCCAACAGATAGCGACCCAGATTGCAGTACTGATAGCCAAGGTGGCCCGTCTGGACTGCCCCAGGCAATGGCCGGAGCTCATCCCCATCCTGCTCGAGTCTGTGAAGGGTCAGGACGGCCTGCGGCAGCACAGGGCGCTGCTAACCTTCTATCACGTCACCAAAACACTGGCTTCCAAACGTCTGGCGCAGGACAGGCGGCTCTTCCAGGATGTAAGTCCACGTTAGTTGTCCGTATAAAATAAATGTACCTGACAGAATACTACTACCACATTCCCCTTTTTCCCTGCAAAACATTTTGAGTGTGGATAAATGAATAGTACGATTGTCCGGAGCGTTGCAGGTGTTTCAGTTTCAGTCGTTGCCTGTAGGAGATGCTGTTCAGCTGCTGTGACACCCAGACTTTCTCTGCATGTCTGTTTTCATGCATGACTGGAGCCACATTGACATCCTTGGGAAAATATTGTATGTTGCGAGAGAGATTTTGTTCCTTATTTGGGTGAGATAATATGTCTTTCAAAGAGGAAGTGAATTAAAGAAAATATTAATTGTATATAATTTGCCATTGGTGGTTATAAAGAACTCGAGACTTAAGCAAAAAGATGGTCATGAGCACAGGGGGGTGGAGGAGGTTTAGAGGAAGGTATCAAACGCTCCAGCAGAGGAAAGGTGGAGAACAACTGTGGGGTGGGGGGGGGGGGGGGGGGAAATAACAGACAAATGGACATCAGAGACTGCGGCAAGGGCCAAATATTTGGACGTTGTGCAGAAGCGCACACTATGCCAAAACGTGTGCCTTTTTAGGCAAAATGAACTACAAAGGCATTGGGGGCCCCATTAAACAGTGCAGTCTTTAAATGACGCAGTGATCACTCTGACACTAAATAGCCTGTGGAATGCCTCCTCCCGTCACGGCAGCTGACTCAATGGCCCGTGTGTGTGTGCACACCGTTGACTGTGGGGGGGGGGACAAAGGACTCCTAGCAATTCCGTTGCTTTGTAGCTATTTTCTTTCCCGTTGATTTTTTTGATACAACTACAACACCTTTCAAGACCGTCCCTGGCTCTGTACTCAATCTGGCATTGCCATTCGTCTCCGGGATCGGATCAGAAGTGTCTGTGTGTGTGAATGCACCCATGGCACTTTAAGGGACGGATTGCTATGTAATGGCTCCAACATCCTTTAAAGTTGGGTCGAGTCTTTTTATCACCGTACAGTAATGTATCATCCTGGGAGACATCGAAGGACCGCCTATTTATCTGATGTCCTCTGTGTAGGCAGGAGACGGGACACATTAGCGGTCCAATGGCATCCTTTTTAAAGTGCACCGACGACAACAGGCAAAATGGATAAGGGGCATCGGATGGCTACAGATGTATTACGCGTCAAAACATCTTGGGCAATTTAGTTTGCCTGGAAAACACCCAGTCGGTAATGGCTGGACTTTCAGAGTAGGGAAAGTGTTTCTGTGTCCCGTCGGTTATTAACAGCTTTGAACTTTGCCAATGGAAAGCATGTGTGTGTGTGCGCTCCTCGCTTGAATCCTTGCCCAAGCTAAAACAGTTGGCGGCCCAGGTTGACTGCATCATGGGGGATGATGCACTTGAACCAGCTGCTTCGAACTCGACTCATTCGACATACAAAAAGCTGCGCAGATAGCGGGAGCAAAAGTGGAGGAGTTGGTGAAAGAAGCCTTGTGTGGGGGAGGAAAAAAAAAGTCACTGAAGTAACCGAGGGCTGCGGGTGACAGGAGGATGGTTCACATAAGAAGAATTTATGGAGTAATGAAGGAAATGGGGTAAAGATAAAGGTGAGACTGTATTCAAGGAGACGGATGGAATCTGGGGGCTTTTCAAAATGAACTTGAAAAGGAGGAGGAGGGAACTGGATGGAGGAAAATGCACAGTGCCTGCTACCTTTTATCTGACAAACATAAAATACTGGATCAAAAAATGAACTTCCTCTTAATATGAGGAACGCCATAAGTACATAAACCTTTTATCATGGAAATGAACCCATCCACCAGAAATGGCATAAAAATGAATATTTGTGAGACATGCTTATCAAAGTTCATCTTAAGTTCACCGTGACACCCGAGCACCTTTAAACCACGCTGAGGAGGAGCATCAGAAGGTTTTCTATCCCCTCTACGGAGAATGATAGCATTAATTTCACAAGCAATGCCAGAATCAAAAACATCCTGATGTTCCTTTGGGATGGATTTTTATCTTTGCCCCCTGAATAGCACTCTTAACAAAACAATTGTTACGAACAACCTTTTCTCTTATTCTCTCTACTCTCGTAAATGGAGTATTGAAACTTCCACAAGACGACATTCTTGGAACAATATAGTAATACATTGCAGAATTTATTTGTTATAAAGTTGATACGTTATCTAAAGCACATTTTTCTTTAGAAACAACATTTGTACTGACAACCTCTTCTTCTTAAAAATGCATTTTTATAAGAACATCACAGTAAATGTGAAACCGTTTTTCATTAAGACACTGCTTCGACACAAAGTGGGCATTGTGTGGAGCTCCTTGGCTCTTTCTGACTCTCCAGCATGCAGAAGTTGAGCGAGGGTCCGGTGATAACCAGCTTCTAGCTTTGTGCTTTCACAATAGAAGGGCAATTTCCCCGTGGATGAGTATTCATAAACAGATGAAATGAACTGTGCTTTTCTTGGATCGCTTCGGGTTTACGGCTTCTTCCTCCTGGAATAGGGAATCGCCTTGCAGATGGAGGATATTGTTTGCTTTTATTGAAATTTGCCTGTGCTGTCTCCATCTGCAGTTGTGGAAATCAGCATGCACACAGATATACACTCTTGCGTGTTTTTCTAGATGCACACACAGGCACCACATGGGGTGGGAAAGACCTTGGCATTCTGTTGAATAATTAACAATAATAGTATATTTTTTTTACAAATCAATAATTGGATTTCGAATTGATTTCGAATCACATTATCCGATATCAGGCCTGCACCCACTGGCAAAGTTTGATAGAGGAAGTGACAATATTATGTAATGGTTATCTGTCCTGTTTTAATTTGAACAAAGGTTAATTCATTCATTGTAACTCCAGTTAATTTTGAAGAACAATGAATTGTTTTAATCATTTTTTTTTTTATGGACCCAATATTGACTTGTTTTTGAGATTGCATCTTTGATGTTCTCACCTTTTTCACCCCTTATGAGTTTGCAGGTATTCAAGTCCCTTAATATTTGGAAAACCACCTTTGTATCATTTGTAGGGTCCTATAAAATGCATTGAAAAAATATTTTCCAAATCCAATCTTTTTTTTTTTTAATTCAGTGTTTTATAATTCAAGCACTTTTGGTGCGCGTGTGAGGAGCTGAGAGGAACAAAGAATCAGCGTGTCTCAAACTTTCATTGCTTATCCAATATGTTCAGAAAACGTACTAATTTAATTTGTGTGTTGATAGAGCCCACGGTGTGGACCATGTAGAGTACAGTAAAAACGACCCGTGGTGCCATGAAAAACAGCCAAGGAAAGACGTCGATAAACAAATCTGAGATTGTTTCCCAAACTTGATTCATCACTTTTGTTAGATTAGTCTGGTATTCTAGGCATAGAAAGAGCAAATATTTCCTAAGAACAAAATGGCCGGCCTTGCAGTTTTCTGTAAAGTATGAATCAAAGCCTCGGCTGAGGTGTCAAAGAAGGTATTTCTCTTTCAGTAGGCATCACGTCACCAAAACTAACTAACTAACTTGCTTCTCACATCTGTCCCACTTCACTCTGTTATTGTCAGTGTGTTCTATTCCATTTCTTTGATAAATTCCCCACAAACTCTGTTTCCATTTGATGGTATCAATCAAGTAGAAGAAATGACACACTTATCACATGTAGAATAAAACATGATGTGGGTTCTTCTAAGCTTCACCTCATGGAAATGCTTGAATATTGATTGGACAGTCACAAAGACGTATTGTTTACCTCTTTGCAGTTCTGGTTATTCTTTTATGAAGCGTGACCGCTGCAGATTGATTATATATTGTCTGAGCTACTGGTCCAGACTTACCTCTACAGTTGATGGGACGCAGAGTCCCTTTGTCTAACTCATGTGATTGTCTTTACAAGAGAACGCATTAATGGGAGAAAATGTAATTGGTTGGGGTGAATGTGATGCCAGCGCCTGTAACAGGAAGTCACTTTTGAGCTAAATTAGACCTGAGACGTCCCTCTGTGCCTCCCCTTGTTTCTTCTGCGAGGGCGTTTCATATGGAAGCACCTTTTGTACCTGCGTTGGCGTCACAGAGCGTCTGGCGTCCCAGACGACAAAGCTAGACGCAATTTAGATTCATCTCCCGTGTTCACCTGACTGACTTTTTTTTTTTAAGTCATCACTGATCCAGAATGAATTGGAAGCGTCTGATTGACCGTACTGTTGTGTGTGTCTGTTGGCAGCTGGCGTCGGGCATCTACAGCTTTGCGTGCTCCCTGTGGAGCCATCACACAGACTGCTTCCTCCAGCAGATCTGCGCCAGAGACGAGGCCGCGGCGCTCGGCTCGCTGGAGAGGTCGCTGCTGTCTCTCAAAGGTAGCAACGTGCAGACCGGACATGATCACAAAGTCAAAATGCTTCTGGAATTACTCGCTCCACAACGCATTTATTCTGAGTTTACACCAACGTCCAATCAATTAAAAGAGGCTTTTTAACCTGTGTAACTCACATGGTGCGCTGCTACTTTCTTTCGACATCTGTTGAATGGCGATTGATTTTCTATAAGGTCAATCCTGCATACTAATCCGCCATTCTCCATCTGCCCCTCTCAGTGCTTCGCAAGTTGACAGTCTTCGGATTCCAGGAGCCACAACAGAATGTGGAAGTGATGGTGAGTCTTGAGTCTTGTGGATATTTTTGTGTTCTGTCGGAGCTATTCGTCCTCTGCAGGACGAAAGTCCAGCTCTCTGAAATCGGCTTGTCTGCTTTAACAAACTACTGCAGGCCAGGATGGGGTTTTGGTTTCCACATGGCTCAGAGCTAATGCATAATCATTTGCACAGAATATCCCAGCCCTGTGAGCCCTGGCTGCAGATTCAGACTTCCATCCTAAAGAAAGAATAGCAATATGTGCTCTTAGGGTAAAAGTAAAAAAAAAAAAAAAAAAACAGTAAAAGGTAAAGGGATTTTAGAAAGTGAAATTTAATTTAAGATTATTCTTTATTTTAAGGAATCATCCCTTTGGATTCAAGATGTGACATGTTCGCATGTACTTGGGATTAGATTATCTACCAGGGCAGAAGCTTTGAGGGACACTACTTTAACCCTCGTACTACGGTTCACTCTGTGATACCAGAAGAATTGCCTCATGTTTTCAGCCCAGCAGTTATGCTCTTTGTTTATTCATTGATTGACTGGTAAACTGGTTTTCACTTGTGTTAAAGTATCTGGAATCACCGACCACAACAGATTTGATTCAGAACAGTCAGATAGCGGAGAGGATTTCTCTACATTTTTGAACAAACTTTTACGTTTTGACATTTTAGAAACATTTGTACTTGGAAAATAAAACCCAGTTCAACGGGACGGCCGAAGGCCACAGTTGAGTAAATATAGAACATATCACCTGTCATTGGAAAAAGTTGGTGTTGCAGTGCCTTTTGCAAAGTAACTCCAATAAGAAGCTGATATTAACAGGTGTGTTGCTTCGGTAAATGTCAATAAGGGATAGAATTATTGCTTTTACTTTTTTGTATACTTTTCAAATGTAAATATACAACATTGAGTGTTTTAATTATACCGTTTGTGGATGAATAGTTTTATAGAATTTTTTATGCAGGAGAGATGAAAAATGTCAATATGACTCTGTGATTCTAAACTTGTCAACCGTGCGAAGGTTATTTATTCAAAGTCCAGGTCAATAGCACTACAAACGACGGCAACCTGTTTGGTGTGGATAGATGTGGTGTTTTTAATTGAATATTGAGAAAAGAGAGACTTTGATTAACTAATACCAAACACATGGTTATGGCGTAAAAATAAGGCCTACTTGTCGGTTTCTTTAAAAAAGATCAATCCGTGAGTTGCTACTGTGTTCCTGTGGTCTCGTATTTGTATCTTTAGTCTATTTGCTTCATTTTGTCTTCCTGTTGTAAATTACATTTTATGACAGAGGTAAATGTGTTTACTGTGCTGTTATTCGATTAGAGGGAACTTTTAGCTCACAGGCTGAAGGTCGTATTATGGTCGAAACAGTCACATTAAAACTTGATTTGCCTCGAGCTGTCCCTGCTTATTCCAGATTAATGTTTAGAGTTACATCATGTTTCAATGCTCATTTGATCTGAGACTCACTACCTCAACTTGTCGATATTTGTCAAACTGTAACAGTGACTTATATACTAATTACATAAAATGTACAAAAGCAATGCATAGGCTTTTCTTAACCACACAATTCGTTGTTTAGGTAAGTTTTAAGTTACCAAATACCACTTTTTTCATTCATTTTATTCAGCTGAGGTGTGTTAAAATATTCACTGCAAAACTTATGCCTTTCTCAATTTTTCATCTGATGTACTTTATACCATTTCAAAATTAAACCATCTTTAACAGTCTTATTTTTCTTAAAAATGTGACCAAGGACATCACTGCTGACGGTTCTGTTGTCACACTCATTTTATTAATAATTTTAATTAATTAATAATAAATAATTAAAATTTAAATAGATTGGATGCAATTACTGGTTTTTATGCTGCGTTCACACCAAAAGCGAAGCGTAATTTCGAAAAGCTTTACTTGCGCGAGTTTACATTTTTTAATATTTTTCACAAAAAGTCAACTCTTTCTCTGCAGCCCACTACCCCACTGCTATATACTGTCTCTATATACATCAAACTGGCAGCGACCCATGTTTGTGTCTAAGTTTTCGCTCCATCCGGCTCTATTGTTCCTCTGCGGGGCCAAGAGCCTCACGTCTCATCAGTTGTCTAACCCCTCTTCATCCATCAGCTAAATACGTCTATGTGGCACCCCATTTTGCATGGTTTGTTTCTAAATTCCTGCGTGCGCTCTAAGTATCCCCCTCCCCTTCGCTTCCCTCACTACACTCTGTTAGGGAGCTTTACTTACAGGCCGGGCTGTGATTAATGACGCCGCTGTTAACCTCATGGCTGAACATTAACGCAGACCTAAACCGCTCGCATCTCCATCTATCATCTGATTTCCCGCTACACGCCGCGTCCACGGCAGGGCACAGAAAATTGATTCTCTTTCGTACTGTGTAGCTGGCACTTTTATTTACACACATGCACACACGCTTAAGTTCTTCCTTTTGCGAAGGGATAAGCGTCTGAGCGCTACTGATGAAGCAATCACACGTGATTCAACTACAGAAATGTCAACGAGATTAAACTTGATCTCACCCTCCATCTCTTCCCCCTTCAGGGTTTCCTGAATGCTGTGTTTGAGAGGCTAAGACAGTTCTTGGAATGCTGTGAGTACTTGTCTCTTTCTCTACTCTGGATGTCTGATCTGAGGCTTCTCCCTTCAGGAAACAGACCCAGTCACTGGTGCCTCATATAATGCACGCTAAAGGCTCCTGCTTTAGAGACACTATGGTGCACAAATATAGAAAGTTCAGGCTGAATTATTGTAATGAAGTGGTTTTGAACCTTTTTCTTCTCTGAGATCGCTAAACTATTTAACATTGGTAATTAGACTTAAATGTAGGGATTGCAAATATGTTTTTGTTGTTAGATATTGGGGTTGGACCAGTGTAAATAGGTTAAGAGCTTTAATGATCTAACCCCTGGAATGACCCAATATTTAAGTACACTTGAGCATTTATTTTCCTTACAATACTGAATGTCAGTCCGTCCATCTGTGCCAATTTCTTAGCTACCGGTGTACTCAAAGATGAGATAATTGGATGACGTTGTGAACGTTCACCATTGTCCACATGCCTGACATTTGGGATCAACATGGGACGTCAACGTGACATTGGGTGAACCGCCAGTTGTCAATAATAATAATAATTATAATTCCAGTCCAGTTATCAAAGTTCATTAGTTGCGAAAAGGTTCTCGGTCCTGTCACCTCCTGTTACTTTGTGACTCTCCCTCTGAATAGAAATATAAACACAAAGTTCATTAAAAAACAGCGATACCCTTTGAGTGGAAGCTACCCAGTTCAGGGGCAAATATGTAGTGCTCAATTTCAGAGTATGATTTCATTATCAACGTTCCTTTTCTTCTTCTTGGAAGTGTTTGATAAATCTCAGACGCAACTCGGTGACACTCTACCACAGCAACCGAATTTTAGCAAAAAACATCATCCGCCACAACTATCACTTTCAATATGTACTCTGCTGATGGCAATAAAGACGGGGTCAGCGTCCTGTTGGTATTTGGGAATAGCAGATAGGGGAAACGCAGAGAGGCAGCTCACAGGCCGGCTGCAGAGAAATATCAGCTCTGCACAGACTGAGAAGGTCAGCTATGGGCACTGGTGTTTTTCAGGGCTGTCTTTCAGGTCCATTCAGATGTCCCTGTTGGATGTTTTTCCTCCTGCTGAACCAGCCGCTGTCAATCACTGCAGCGTAGAAAACTATTTAGATCACAAATCGGTCAAACAAACAGTTTATTGCTTAAATTTCCTTTTCTGTCCACTGTATTTTGCTGGGCAGCTATTTTTATATTCGACCTCAGTGACTTTTGATGACTTTACATACCGCCTGCTTACTTTACCAGCCGTCGCACACCTGCAAACAGGACACAAAGTCAATAAATTGCAGTGGTGTTTTGATTTGCATAATGCTTGTAGGTAAATGTGAAGGAAGCAAGACAAAGTAATCATTGAGCGAGTTGGCCTTTTTAAATCAATCTGGTGTCACTGTGAAGTAGTAGTGCTGAATGTCAACTGAATGTGTGCTCAAGGGAAGGGGAAACGTTGGCTGGTCACAAACGATCGCAGCGATGCCAGAGATCGCCGCCGTGTCTGCCGATTCCATCGATGAGGTCGACGAGGAAATAAACCATAAAGACTTTATTGTGTCCAGCATCACGAGCGATTTTATGGAGCTAAAGTTGAATCGGTTATGGTTATTTTTGAGTTCTTTGTATCAATGTTCTGCAGCTGGCTGATGTGGGAATTTGACCTGAAAGATAGGAGCAAAGTTTCTTGTAGTTATTGAGGATCCATCAAGCTCGGCATGTATCCTGATCCTACTTTTCTTCCTCTTTGCAATGTCTCATCAGAAGACTTGAGAAAAGATTTTATTCATTTTACATAGACAATCCAAAAGCACTCAAAGCTCAAAGCATTATACATTTGGCAGGTAATTGAAAAGAATCTACCATTCAAAAATAACATTTGAATTTACAAAGGGATCAGATCCCCGCAATTCATTCTGAGAAAGGTGTCCTCTAAATCAATTGTGACTAATGAAATGTCTTTCAGACGCGGGCTACTTAGAGTGCACCGCTTAAGAAGGTTTTGGCAAATTACTTCCGACGAGGAAAGTTCTGAATTTCAAAACATTTTTCTGCTGACCTGCCAGTGCGTGAAACACTCTGCTGAAGAATCCTCAAATATTGGGCAAATGGGCCCGGAGATTTTTTCTTTTCATTTGAAATTAAAGTTTGGAAGGGATAAAAACAAATTTCAAACTTTTTCTTGTGAAGATTCTCACTGTCTATGGTCATAAAAATAATGAAATGTCAGGATCCACTTTTAAGGTCAAGGGTTAATTCAGTGTTTCCACAGACATCATGGGCTTTAGTTTCGGCTCTGCGCTAATGTGGCCAATGACAAACCAATAGAATGTTTTTGATGTTTAAAGCTCAAGGTCGCTGCGACCTACACGGCCCCTTCTAGTGAATGTAATAGCTCACAAACTGCTTGAGTAAATTAATAAAATTGTAGGTATTTGCCAGAAATGTCACTAGAACTCGTGTGAACTGATTAGATTTGGGTTTTCAAGGGTAAAGGTCACTGTGACTTGCAATGAAGGAGCATGGAGATTGGATATGCTAAGATTCTAATGTAATAAAGTTAAGTGATATAATTCTGAATAGACATGGATGTAAACTGCAACTTTACATGAGCATACTACTGTGAGGTAGTTTGTTTAGTTTTATTTGAAAAATGACTAAATTCTAATTACCCTCTTACTCTTAAGTCGTATCATTGACATATGGTT
Organism: Pungitius pungitius; assembly: GCF_949316345.1. Lineage (NCBI taxonomy): Eukaryota > Metazoa > Chordata > Actinopteri > Perciformes > Gasterosteidae > Pungitius > Pungitius pungitius. The sequence continues at coordinate 2,457,518 of NC_084904.1, forward strand.
TTAAATGACTGGCCCATCTTTTGTACTGCAACATGACCGCACTATACTATCAAGTAATCCTACTGTTGACCTGTTTTCTCTTTCAGCTCGACAGGTCGGCCCAGACAGCTCATGCAGAGAGAAGCTGGAGAAGGTCATCATACTCTACACCAAAGCTGTGAGTTGACTCGTTGATCCAACTATTCAGCTGGATATTTCTGTCTGAGACTTCACGTGGGTAGGCCTATGTACTTTGCACACCGCTCATTGTTTGCAACCAGCCTAGCCTTCGTTGGCAAAAACATAGATATGTTGCAAATTCCCTCCATAGCTTAGTCAATGATTAGAATTATTAATTGCGCAATACCACATAGTGAAAGTCCTGCATCCTAACTTTTTATTCGAGTAAAGGGAGGAAAAGAGCACTCAAGTCTGCTCAAGGTGCAGCTTTCTTTTTTTATGCTGTTTGATTATTATTTATTGTATGTTTTCAATGAGAGCATTACAGACAAGTTACAGTGTCTAACACACTTAATCTTCCTCCTCTCCCTTTTTTTACATTCATCTCTCCTCCCCTCCATGTAGTTGTTAGACTTCCTGGAGTACCATCCATGTGCATTCATACCTCTAATCCAGCGTTCCCTGGAGTTTGCGGTCAGCTACCTGTTCACGCCAGCGGGGGAAGGAGTGACCTTCGAACGCTTCACCGTTCAGTGCATGAACCTGATCAAGTTGATTGTGAAGAACGACGCCTACAAACCCTCCAAGAACATCGATGGTAGGATGGGGAGGGCTGTGGGGGGGGGGAGGTGCAGGAGGCTCTGATAATATAGGATGAATGGAGCGATAACACAAAGGACTAGAGTGAGGACTTTTTGCATCTTTGAATGAAGGAAGTGAAAGTGAGACAGTCGTCAGAAAAAGCCAGCGGCTGTCAAATCAGATCACCGACGGCGTTTTGAGAAGCACTGCGCTGCAATACAATTTGCGACAGTGTGCCGCACCAAGGCTCATGTTTATTTCAGGCCGACGGAGGCCTCCAGTGCCTCATTAGGCGTGGAGCACATCATTATCATCGTTAGCTGACACGGAGCACAGCCCCATTTTTACAGCGCTAATGCTTTGGTTTCATTGGGATGGTTGAGTGTGACGTGGCGTCAAGTCAGACTTCAGGTTAGCTTTCCTTTTCCAATTTTTTTTTTTTTTTGAGGGGCAGGTTTAGATAGCTAAAGGAAAAAGTTGAGCCTTGACGGACAGAGCTCAGAGCAGTCCTCTGACTTATTCATTAGGCCCACGCTGTCAGTCAGATAGACTGACAGGAGTGTCTCAAGGTATTTCGACGGGACGTTCAAACCTGTGCAGAGCAGTGACACGGAGGTCAGGGGCCACGGGTTCAAAGTTCAGCCAAATGTTGCTTTGGGTTTTGTTGTTTCTCTGCAAGTAAAGTCAAATGTCTGGTTTGCGTTGTATCAGCATTTTACTCCCCCTATTAAAACGCTTCATGAATTTTGGCTGTTAAAAGGAATGTTTTTTAATAATCGACTTTTTAAAATTAAACGTCATGAGCAGCAGAGGCCAAAACTTAAAAAAATTACAAACGATACAAAAGCTTTTATTTGGAAGTTTGTATGTAGACTACAAAGGATTACTTAATGGCTTTTTTTGATATCTTAATCACACATTTCATGGCTTTTTTTGTTGGTATAAGACCATTTGAGTTGGGTTAGTGTACTTTTGGATCAAAGATGTATCCTGTTACTGATCCTTTCGTCAAGTATGCTGAATTCCACCAGACATTAGATTTAAGGCTCTGAAGTAAACTCAATGGACTTATCGCTTTCCCTTTTCCCTCTCTTCCCCCCCCCCCCCCCCCCCCCCCCCCCCCCGCTGTGCTGCCCTCAGACAGTAAACCAGAGAGTCTGGAGGCCCACAAGATCAAGACGGCATTCTTCACTCACCCCACGCTGACGGAGATTGGACGCCGGCTCGTCTCGCACTACTTCCTTCTCACAGAGGAGGAGCTGGCGATGTGGGAAGAGGACCCTGAGAGCTTTGGTAAAGGCACATCCCCCATGTGTATGCAGATGTGTAGACTCATCTGGACTTGCAGACCGGCGGCGTTAATGGGCATGTGCTCCGGAAGTGCACAATAGCAAGTCTGCAATTTACCGGACTCAATTGGATGGTGGAGGTGGTGGTGCTGGTGGTGGTGTATTAGTGCATTGTGGTTACAGGTGCTGAACACCTATAAATAACAGCCGTGATATGGATTTCTTGGATTGTGAATTTTTCATCTACCATCAACAGCATTACGGGCCTTTCACGCGGGCAGTGTGCACTGCGCTGCTGTGCAGCTTCAGCTGTAATCTGCAGACTGACGCGTCCTAATAAATAACAATTCGTAAAAGCTTCACCGCCCCCGCACCCCCACCCACCCTGGTGGTTGTGCTTCCTCCCTCACACCTTTTTTCTGTCTTTCTAGCTGTGGAAGAAACCGGTGGTGACTCTTGGAAATACAGTCTGCGGGTAAGTAAACACGCACACACGTGCACAACACAAAGTTAGTTACCCCATAAGGAGGCAAAAGGATCTAGGATTTTTAAGCTGCTCAGTGATGATGGTTGTACATACAGTTCTCAACCATTCCCGTTAAAGAGAATAACGGCAGGATCTCCTCACAGTTTGTAGATGAAGATAAATGTTGGTTGACAACATTAGGTGAAACAAACCTAATGTGTCCTCTTTGTTTCAATCAAAATGTCTACTCTGCCAAGATTAAAGTCACCGTTTTGCAAGAAAAACTAAATGCCACCTATCCAACGATAATTTAATTGATTTAATTGGATTGGAATTGTAATATCACTTTTTTTCTTGTTTATTTTTACTCTGTGCTATATTCTTAAACATTTAGAGTATTTCATGTGGTGGCAGACACAGGGCAGGATCATAAAACAGTTAGTGGTCCTGTGGGTTTTCATACTGTTCTCTTTGGCTGTGGCTCTGTAGCTTTTCATGATGACATTTCTTATTCAAGTCTCCTTATTCACTATGCACCTCCTTTCATCGCCTGCTCTTTTGTTGAGCCCCTTCTGTCCACATTAATACATTTTTTAATTTTTTATTTTTTTTAAACCTCAGTAAAAATTGTTTGACCATCAATTCGCTGACTGGGCTACTGGGAACAAGGAATTCATGGAAAATAATACATTAAACAATTACAAAACTGCAATTTTTGACACTTCTTTATGGAGGAACCTTTTTTAAAGTCGTTCCATTATTTGGTTCCTGTGAGTCTTATCGAGAATTGAGCTCTGCTTTTAGAGGATCGGGATGTGAAGACTGAATTAGTTTTGAAATTGTCCCCCAAGTGATCAATATTCCCTTCACCTGAAACTTGTCTTATAAACAAAAAACGGTTCTTCACAAGTGGCTTTCGCACACATGTTAAAAAAAGAAAAAAGTATCCTATTTCAGAAATATGCATTTATTTAGTTTGATTGATTTGATTGTCTTTTGAGCCTTTCAGTGCTCACTATGGTGACCAAATTGTGCTGTCCATCTATTCCTCAAATACTGACAAATTCTAACAGCTGATTATAGCTGACCTTCCCCGATCAATATTACCACCTGCGTAAAAACCACGAGGGTGTGTTTGCCATAGTCCTGAGAGGCTGCAGTGGCCTTTTAGAAGTGTCATGTGACCTGCTGCCACCTGGGTGGAAAGTTATTTGTTACGGGGCATACTGTTAGATGTCGCATGCAGTGTTTAGCACACGGCATGTATTCAGTAATTGGCACAGCTCACGTTGTCAGATTTCTTACAGCTTTATTTCATATAGATTTTTTCAGTGATGTCTAAATCCAATAAGCTATTGAAGACGAGCAGACAGCCATTTCTTTATTTATTCTCACTCACAGAAACAAAAATCACCTTCACATTAACTTTTTATTGAACTGGGAAACCGAGGCAGTGTTTGCCGTTGTTCTGTGTTTGTGTATGAGCCTCTTTGTAGGAAATGTCCTCTGTGTATATATACTGTATATATTATGCACTAGCATCACTTGTTCATGTGATGTTTTCCCTTGCATCTCACTACCAAACCAAGCTAAAGCAGGCGGCTAACAAAGAGTAGAGCGTGTTAATGAATGAGTGTGAAGATTTCTGCATACAGTGTTCCATCAATTCTGCAAATGACACATCCTTCCCCTGCTCTTTCCTCTATTCAGCCCTGTGCAGAGGTATTGTTCCTGGATATCTTCCACAACTACAACCAGACGCTGATACCGGTGCTACTGGACATGGTTCAGAATCTCCAGGGTCAGTTAAATGTCAATTCAAAAATTTTTTATGCCAACAACAATGTCTGAAATCTCTGTTGGATTGTATTGCGTTATACTGAGTGGGCTTTTACATTTCTGTTGAGTGACGTCATGAAAACACATTTCTTTCAATCTACTTTATTTACCTTTAATATTTAATTCATTTCATTGCTGGCTTGACGCATTATTCACGATATGCAATGTACTGTAAATGGCCTTGAAGGATTCAATGCAGATGCCATACATTTTCCTGCATGCATGGTAAGTTTCCCTGTAATACATAATGTGCCTCAGACGTCAAACTCCACCCCCCCATGAAAAATAGCCTTGCCTGTACAGGACACATATTCACTTCATCAGTAAACACTAAAGGACATATGTTTGTTCATGTTGCTTTTAGTCCCAGAATGAACAGCATGCAAGCTATAGGCTTGACAGCACATTTAAGATCCCTGTTGACAATTTAAACCATTTAAAACCCACTCGCACCTCTATAGTTACACACTGCCACTGCTTCTCCTGTGGCACTGGCTGCAGTTCTTGTTCTGTTGCTGAATTAGGCGCCAAAGTGAGTGAGTGGAAACAGGCTCTGCTGGAGGAAGGAAGATTGGTGTAATTCTTTTGTTGGAGGGAGGCAGCTATTGATTTCCAGAACCGAGTACAGAGCAGGGGTTAACGGTGAGGGTGGGAACAGACCAGTGAAAGGATTGAGAAGGGGCTGGTAGTCCAGGCCATTTCAAGTTGCATCTGTGTTATGTGGTCACATAATACTGATAAATCATACTAATCGTTACTATTGAGAAACATTTGGGCTTCATTCAGTCTACTCTAAACAGTAAAGTAACCCAGATCATGTGTCCGTCTTTGCAGGCCCCACCAATGTGGAAGACTCTGCTCAGTTGCTGATGAAGGATTCAGGTGAGTCGACGCATACCAGGTGTATTGTGTGGCTGATCTGCACTTGTAAGAACAGTGATTCTGCTCACACTGTTCTTACTGTTACGGTTTTATTTAAACCCAATATTTGAAGGTTTACAAAGGTGCTTTGTTATTAAAATTCTCCATTCACAATACAAAACAATGCAAAAATATGCAGATTTTCCTTAAGATTGCTACAAGGCTTAAAAGTCTGACTCGCCACATTCCATTTCTAATGGCAACAAGGGGTTTCCTTTTCTTTGGTTGTCCTTTTATTTGTACTGCTCTCTTAACCACATCTTGGTCCCCCCCTCTATCCCCAACTCCCCCCCCTCCCCCCTCTTTTTTTTCTTACTCCCTCTCTCCTGCCTCTGTACTTCCAGGATTTATAACTGTGACAGGTCACGGCTGCCTCTTTGTGTTTTTTACTGCACACGCAACTAAAAATCCCACACAGGTGGGATTGCCTGCTATTACCGCCTCTGTTGAAGCTGAAGGCCCGCAGAGATCTCTGTAGTCTCCCGACAGTGTTGAGAAACCTGCAAACACTGTCGGATGATGAAGCTGTGGCACCGGGAGTGATGTGTAATTGTAACCGAGAGCCAAAGCGGCTAAAAAGCGCCTCGGTGCCATTTAATAACAGCAGGTGCCAATTTGTTAATTAGTCAATGAATATAATAGCGGTACCACACTTAGACTTGCCCATAGTCTCTATGTGTATTAGCGCCGTTATAATCATATTTACACTGCTGTAAAAAACGGATTCAGGTTGTTTCCCAACCCCCAGCTCAACATAGAGCTCAGCTCTGTTCAGTAGATCCCGATAAATGATTGAGAGCTGAAGTCCCTCTCCGTTGAATCTCATTCTTTCCCTATCTTTGTTATTTTCTTCTCGCGGAATTCATCTTTAAAGAAGAAATATAAAATAGTAAAAACAGAAGCTCCTCTTCCACTTGTATTCTGTCCCTTATCTGTCTTTCTTGTGTTCTTGTACTGTCGTTTTTTATTTCTCCCTTTTGTCCTCTAAGTGCATTTTTGGCAGGTTTACACCATGGACCTTCAAAGGGACTAACTTTACAAACTCACACAAATATTCCTTTATAACCATCATTATAATGAAATGTATGTGCATCATTTATATGCATATCATAAATGAGCGAGCGTAGGATGGCTGAACTTTATATAAGTAGCTCCAAGGTAACGAGTCTACCAGGGTCTCTGGTGTAGACTGCAGCGCACATACAAGAAGATCTGAGGCTTTAACCTCATTCAAACGAAGGCTTTTGAAAGGCACGTCCAATTCAAACAGGTTTGCACCATATTTGATTGCCTTCATCCCTTTCCTATCTCTTTACTTTGATTCAAAGCTAAACGGAGATGTTCATCTCCCAGCTTTATTCAATTTTCTTTGGCTCATTTCGGAACTACAAGCCATCTTTATTTAACAGATATAGTCTATTTATAATCTCACGCAACTGCTCATATTGTTTTTTATTTACTGCCATCTTGTTAGAGGTTCAATATTCCGAGTGCTACTGTGACTGAATGATGAAATCGTTCGCACTTCTCCTGTCCGCAGTATACAATGCAGTGGGACTGGCAGCGTATGAGCTGTTTGACAACGTCGACTTTGACCAGTGGTTCAAGAATCAACTTCTCGGAGAGCTGCAAGTCAGCCATCACAGGTATTGCGTTGGCATTCCTTTTTGAAACGTCCACACATTCAAAACACACACACACACACATATCATTCGATCTTCCGATTAGTTGCGCCCTGCTCCACCACCTCAGCCATAGCTGCCTCTCAGCATCTTTCATTTCCTGTGATATTCTATGTTCACAAACCAAAGACTCATAAGACCTTTACTCAACATCAGATACTAGCTCAATGTGGGAAAGACGGCACAGACAACAAATGCAAACGCCCTTCTTGCTCTTTTTAGTGTTGGGTTTTATGCAGACAGTCACATTGTAAATAAATCCTCTCGTCATCCAACAAAAGTCTCATAAAAATAAAAAAACTATATAGGTTTTGTATTTCCTAGGATGGTTATGACTCTGGAGGGAATCACATTTTGCGTTACTAATATTATTGATTCTCGAAGCAATAATAGTGAGACTGGAGTGAAACAAAGCAGTAACTTTTCAAACGGCTATTTGCTTTATTAGACCCAAGCTCACGTTCGGAGAGGCGTCTGATGCATTGCTAGGGTAACACTCCCGTCACTCCGCCTAATTGACTATTAACTTCTGTACACCTTATTGATTGCTGTCACCAGCCCAGTCGATGCATGCAAAAAGTCTCATTAGTAGCCCACTGATGCATGGAGTCAGTATCCGTAAGGGTCCCACCACCACCACCAACTGCTGCTTATATTTACTCAATCACTCCAGTAGCCGTCAAACACACAGTACCGATCCAACCTTTGCACACACCTTCTCATTCAATTAACGAGAAGGTGTGTCCACACCATTGACCGGTAACGGCATCGTCGCCAAGCAGGCTGATGAAACGCGAAGAACGGGCAATACAAAGTTTGCAGACCTCATCGTGGGTGAAAAAAAAAAAAGAGTCCATGTCCTGCATTAAAAAATGATAGTGAAGAAGGGAGAGTTGCCTGAGGGAAGGTGTTGACAGCAACATGTAGAACAAAGAAGCGCCCTGCCCGCGCAGCCCCCGAGACGATCAAAACAAAAAGCCCAGCGGCACTCGGAAGGTGGGCCACTGGGGTTAACGATGACGTCAGCGCGCCCGCGCACCGATGTCACTGCGGCGCCGCTCCCACTCAACGCAGCTGCAGATGTCCCCGGCACCTTTTTTATTTTTTCCGGGATCCTTTTTTGCCTTTGGCCTTTTTCAAGTTTGCCTCGCTTCCAAAGTCATTTTTTGCTTTTTGATATTGGAAGTTTCACCTAAGGATGCGTCTGAACAAACTGAGCTCATCCAGACACATGAGTGGGAACGGAATTGAGGTCTCGTCCTCGGGGGACGTCGTAAATACGCCATAGGCATGTTTCTTGGGCTTTATAACACAATAATGCTAGCATTTACGTGTAGTCATTTGTTTGGCTCCCGCAATAACAAATGAAAATGTATATTGTGGTAAGGAAATAATAAGAATAAAACACCCTTTTGGGTCAGACCCACGTAAATGAAAGTATCATTGATTGTTGGTACCTACACAACTTTATTGAGATATTTATTTTTGTTTTAAAAAAAGATAACAGATGAATGAAAAACTATTCATTTCTATAAAAACAATTATTTGGATGACTAAAGTACTCATGAGGGCCAATTCCCAACACGCTTGAATGTAGGCTATGAAATGTTATTTCGAAATGCATGAATTTTGAGTCACTGGTTAATCGTGTTTTAACAATCGTCCTCTCTGCATGGACCAAAGTAAATTCCCTTTATAATGTTCTTATATGTATATGAGGTGTGTGCACGGAACCGTAAAAAAACCAGCTTCTCAGACTTGAACGTTGATTTATCCGAGGCTCTATTTTGTCATCCTACCTCTGCCATCTGGGTCCGTAAAGTCTTAACCATCTGCCCTGATCTCGCACAGTTTTGTCACGCTGTGAAAATCGAACGTCCAGCTAAAAGAGAGCGCAACATGGCTGAAATATTTCTCCCAGCTTGGCAACATCGCTCCACCAGCAGAATGACCGTAATTATATCGGCATCCGCCAGAAGCCGCACTCGAAGCAGATCTTCTGGCGCCTGGTGCTCGTTGGTTGCAGAGTTTCCTCAGCGTTTTACTACAGCTTGCACGTAGTAAAACGTTGAATTTACATCACAGAGAGCAATAGAATATCGTAATATCACAGCAATATGCTAAGCTGAAAAAAAAATAAGTAAAAGCAACGTTGTAAGTAAGTGGCCTTGGAGCAGCTTAGCAAATGTTCACCTGACCTGAGGTCCAAACCCTATTCTCTGTGCCTGTTAGCACGCTGGTTTCCCTCTAAAATGGGAAACATTTAGATCCTCTGCTCATTAACACGGCTGCCAAATCAATTCCTGGGACATTGCGTGATATTCTTGTTGCTGTTGCTCATTTTATCTCCATCCACAATCAGGCAATATTACCAACAGTGGAAAATGTACAGTTTCCCCATTCCTCTTTACACCTCACAAGCATTTTTTTATTTTATAGTTTAATTAAAAGGTCAATCAAAGTGCTCTCATTTCGCCAAATAATTGGCAGCCCTGGCTGCACTGTGAATGCACATCCCGGTGTGACTGCTCATGCTGTCCTGAGGAGGGAAAACCAAAGTGTAAAAGCGAGGCCTCGTCTGGGTCCGGATTTCCACGAGGACACACTCTGTCTTCCGGGGACTTCCGCCAGATGCGAGACAGGGCCTCAGCTGTCCTGTGTGGCTCCTGTGTCGACAGGCTGACGGATGTCCTTCAAGGGTACGGGCGGCACACTTGACCGACTGGAATGATCTCCGAGCCGTGTCATGCGGTTTAGAGTCGCGGTTCTTGGCGCTCGCTCGGTTCCCAAACCGTAACCCTGCTGTTGACGCTGAATTTGCAAAACTCCATGGAAAAAAAAGCAATGAAGCAGGTGAGAGTTTGCAAAGGGAAGAGACGTACACACTGACACTGCAATTGCAAAAGCTTCAAGGGTGAATTATAGATGGAAGGAGCGCTGTGTTTGTGCGGCACAGTGTGAGAGGGTGAAAGCATTCAAATGTCTCATTGTCTTTGGATAGTGAGTTCACAATCACCCAACGTCGCCCATTAGGATTACACAACTTCTCGTGTGGTATCCCTTCCTCGACACGTACAAGCGGTGTGTGTGTGTTTCTAGGTTCAGTTCAGCAGCAACAAAATAATATATTAATATCTCAATATTAACAAAAGCTACAACCACACACACGTAATAGACCCTCTCATATTGACATCCTAGAGTAGCTCAAAGGAGCCTTTTCTTGTGTCTCAGACTAACAGCGAGACAGAATGTGTTCAGACATTCTACTAAAGTGCTGTGAAACACTGGCATTTTGTCATTGTCTTTTGTGGCTTGACCTTTTGGTTTGGTTAGAAAAGTCAGTCCCTCCCTTGGGTGATCAATAGAAGCCGTAAAATGACTCAATATTCCCTCATAGTGAGTATTTGCTGATGTGGATGTTATTTTGTGTTGGCTTTGTACTTCTAACATAATGGATTTGGCATGTTTACACAGATCAACGGGAGCAAGAAGATGCCATACTGTATGCGCAGGCTCCAAACGAATCCAACTCCCCTGCTGGGTTCATGACCCTTTAATCCTGCAGTCGTACCAGTTTCAGTGTAACTCGGTTAACTTCTCTTTCTCTTACAATGCCCGGTCACCTGGCGCGGACACCATTAAGCGAATGGACACCTCCCAGAGAGAATACGGACATTTGCTTGCGTTGCATCAGCAAAAAGGCCAGACCGAAGTGCTGTGGATTATACACCAGTTCCTATCTGGCCACTGCGCCACCTTCTCTATCCCTATTTACCGGTGGATGTTAGCTTACAGTGAGAGACTCTTCACATCCCCACTCTGATTCCTATATACATAAAGAATATACAATCTGGTTACCAGAAGAAACAAATGACCATATTCTTTGTGTTCCACTGGATTCTTCACCTTCAGGCACAACGTGGATTTACCGCTCCTGTAAACCAATCCTGTTGTAGTTCCGCCTTGCTGCACTCTACCTGAAGAAATGCCGTTAGCCGGTTTCCAATGCCATAAAACAACATGGCTATATCAGAGCGGCTAGAATCCGACTCCCAAGACAAACCCCACGCCTTTTGTCGCCGGGGTTTTGGCTTCCGACTCACATATTCAACCTCATGTCCACGAGGTTTTCCCCCCCCCCCCGCGTTTGCCAGGAAGATGAGCCGTGTCGCCGACAGCTGTGTGACGGTATCGAGGAGAACTCCCTTTCGTGGCGAATGAGTCGGGTCTAAAGTCTGACTGACGGACTAATGGCCGCGTCCACCTGCCTGTCCGTCTGCCGCTCCATCGCTCCCCTCCTCTTTGCCAGCACGCCAGTAATACTCCCCGCCAGCTTCCATCTCCCCAGCTGTAAAGATGGTTACCATCCCTTGGTCCCAGGCAGCATAAAACCCGCATAAACAAACCGATATGCCAATAGTTGTTCCCTTTGCTAATCTATATCTTCGGGTGCTTGGAGTATGCATTAAAAAGTGCTCAGGCGTCTGATCTGTAATTTGACTCATGCCGTTGTTTAGTACCTGGGTATAGAGAGAGCTGGCACTAGCATACTAGCTCAATCAGGTTGGAACCATGCCCCCATGAAAGCTTATAGAAAATCACATCTGTCCACCCGCTGTTTTTCCATAAAAGTAATTGGATGACGACCTATTCTGCTCGCTTGGTCCGCTGCTTCCGAGCCGTTTAACCCCAGAGTGTCCAAGAGCTATCTCGTGCTTTTAGGTTGATGAGAAATCCGGTCCAAATGGCATTTAGCCCAATATTGTTAGTGGAAGTCATTTAAGGGCTGTTTTCGGCATTACTTGAAAGTTTCAGGGAATCAAAGAAATTAGCTTAACAAAAGAACCTGCTTTGGTCTTTGATCACATAAACTATTCTTTCCCTTCCTTTTTAACTGCTATGTGTGCGCACACAGACACAGGCGCACACGCGTGTTTGCCGTCTGCGAGTCGTGAGTCAGCCTCCCGTTTGCCGTCTTCTGGACGGGGGCCCGGGCAGGTCTCTGGTTCCCCTGCGGATTTGGATGAGAAGCAAACAGGAGTGAGCCCCCGCCCCCTAGCCTTTATCTTCCCTCCTCCCATCAGCTCTCTTCTGACGAGCTGCTCCCCCGGATACAAACGCAGGCAAATGCGTGACATTCCCTGCTTGCCCGATGCAGCTGTTGAAAAACCATCACCCCCCCCCCCCCCACGTTTTGGGAAAGTCATGGCATTTTCATTTTCTATCACACACCACTGAGTCCACTGAGTGGATTTTGGATTTTTCTGGTTTCTATTTAAATGTACTGTCACAGGTTACCATTTCCACCAGGCTTTGCTGACATACTTTCATTTCAACAAATCCACACAAAAGTTTTCTCAGTATGCCCGTTGTTTTAGGTCCGCTTTATGTGTAAATGTTCTCTATTCCCTCTCTACCAACTCCAATTTACCTCACGCTTTACAGAGTGTATGCCACCATGTGTAACATTGTGTGGGAATTAAAAGGACGGCTCTCTATGCATCTCTCCCTCAGAGGGCTCCACCAAAATAAAAGCAGCTGCTAAAAGGATGAGCCATAATCTATGGGAGATTTCATAATTTGAATAACTGGCCCAGTTGTTTTTAGACAATCCATAAGTACTGTTGTGGAGATAAAATTAGAGCTCGCTCAATTTTCTCATTTATAGCATACAGAATATAAGGTTGGTAGAGGATTTCTCTGCAAGCAGAACTAACCTTTCTTCCCTTCCTCCTTTCCTCTTCAGATACAAGTTGATACGCCGACGAGTCATCTGGCTAATAGGACAGTGGATCTCTGTGAAGTTCAAATCCGACCTTCGCCCTTTACTCTATGAGGTCATCCTGAGCCTCATGCAGGATCCGGACTTGGTGGTAAGGCCGCTTCAGACGTATGTCCGTTTTTTTCGAGGTAAACTACTCCTTATGACTGCAGGGGCAGCATCTCACACAGAGCATTTGACTCCAACGGTTCCTTAGCAGACGTTGCATTTCTCAATATACTATTGAGTTTTACAGAGTTTTTTTAAATAGTTTTGATAAAATGAGCTAAACTTTTTATTTACACATCAATATTTCTATTCAGTCCCGGCCCGCGATGAACTGCTGTGCGATCCTATTTATTGAAAAGTGGCTTTTATTATCCCCTAAATGTTCTCCATTAAAATTACATTTCACAATCGTTTGGTTTCGTGCCTCATGAGCCGCACACTTGATTGATGTGTTTTCTTTTGAAAGGATTTACATGAAGGAATGGGAAAAATTCCATGCATTATTTACAATGCAATTCAAAATCATCTCCCCATTAGATTGAACCATTACGAGTAGCTGGGTTCAATCTCTGCATCTAATTTCATCTCTTGGCTCATAATCCGTCTTTGTGTGGAGGAGCTTTTAGATGTGTCTGTGTTTGCATTTCTCTTTGTTGCATTGGACATAGAATGAGATTATGATGTATTTAAGATTATAGTACTATCAAGATGATTATACAGCAAATGCAATGCCTCGATCACATTCATGTGATGGGTGGAAGCATCCTTGTACTAACTGTCTCCAGCTATGCTATGGATGATGCTACATCCGTTCTGGGTGCTTTGTCTAAATTAAGGGAACAGGAGCACGCGTGGCGACACTAACGGTGTATAATCTACTAGAAATAGGTTTGTAGCAGCCTCATCTTCATTTTACTGCCAACTACACAGAAATTAAGCCTGATACCAACATTCCAATGGATTCCTAATGAATTGTTTATGTGGCATTATATTCATTAGCCAGTCATCGTATTAGGAATGGCACATATAATGGCTCATTGTTAAGTTCCTCTCAAACTTTACGTGTCACATTGCTTTCCAGGTAATTATTTTGGGTGCATTTAAATTTGGGCCGTTACTGTGTATTCATCATTAGGTTCTCATTTTTCCCCCTAATGAAGCCACATTTTCGGACAATTACAAGATTATTATCACCAATATAAATGGATTTTAGGATGTATTTAAACTAAGTGAACACTGCCTAAACAAACAATGGGCTCATTTCAATAGACGTCATGAATCTGTCCCAGCTACCTTTGCAAGGAAGGGCAGCTGTGATCCAGATGAATAAAAAGTACAAACTACATATTTTTCCTTAAAATACAACAGATTTACAACTTGTTTTAAATGACTGTGTATTATCAAAGATCATTTAAAAAACCGTAGATAAGAGTTAAAAACTCTAGGAACACAGAAGCTCAACAGAAGCAACGCGTGTCCATTTCGAATGACCCTGATGAAGCCACAATCCAAATAGCTTTGGCCTAAACAATGAAGCCGTTCTTTTCGCTACTGGCGTGCGTCCCTGGAGGTCTCATCTCTCCAAACTTTTTCCATTCTCCCTGCAATTTGAGGAGTAGATAAAGTTGTGCCAGAAATCCCCCAGTGTGCGTCTAGAGAAATGCAGATAATTGGGTCATTGTGGTGCACCCCGTGAGAGCTTTGTATGTGTTTATTGGCATCCATCAATGACATTCATGAGCCGAATCATAGATCACAGATGCCAGTTGCTTGCAGCCGTCTATTGTGCCTTTTTTTTCTAACCTCATTTCCTCCGATAAATTTTCCTTCTCTCTGTCAACAGCTGCAGTCTTCTCTGATTTTTGATCAGGGGTTTGCGACTAAAGGCTGAAAAAAGATTTTTTTTTTTTTTTTTACTCCATCTGTTTTCTGAGCATTTGCATTCCCAGTGTTAGGCAGTAATATTCTCTAGGATTTGCTGTTAAGCCGCCATTGACGACATCAAGCTGTGATGTTTCAGTCAACAGTTTGTGCCATTTCTGCTTTTCCTGGACTGCGAAGATGCGTCTTAAATACGGCTTTTATTCCTCATGAGTAAAACCCAACTGTTTCACTCAGTTGGCGACACAGTGTAATTTTCAGTGATTCAAGTTCTAATAACTTATGATTTTTTTTTAGTTTTAACACTTTTTTTCTTCATTTTTTTTAGGACAGTTTGAGGTTGAATAATCATATGTGGCAGCCTATGCTGTGACTGCATGGTTTCCAGATGTTGTGCTTTGAGCGTGCGTGCGCGCGTGTGTGTGTGTGTGTGTGTGTTTTAATGGAGCCATCTTGAGTATTTCATCCAGCAATCTATTATCTTCTACAATTCCCAGTGGAATTGAAATGCAGTTTCTCTCATTAGTGTTTGAATTACCAACAAGGCCGGTGCTGATGGCGACCGATGGGTCTTGTTCGTCAGCATACTCTTATGATGCTTGTTCTTGTATGCAGCGATTAATTATTCTGTGTTTATTATATTTTAAACATCTGTACACCTCTATTAAATTCAATTTATCATCGTGAAAGTGCATTTGACATTTGGTCTCTCCATATTTGGACATTTTAAGAGTCTTTGAAATTATTCCAAATCTAAATGGAGGAGAGTTAAGCCAGACTGAAGGAGGCTTTTGTGTACTTGTGATTAAATTGGCAAACCCTTGCCATGCGGTTCATCATGGATGAAAGATTGCCTCATCCTTTTGAGAGGAAATAACCAAGCATGTTATATGATTGGAATTAAAGAGTAACACAGATTCCATATGGATTATGCAAATCATTTTATTCATATAAATGTTTTTTTTAATGGCCGACCTCGTTCACTGGAGACGCAGCTGTATTTTCACTTATTGCGTCCAGATGTTAAATGGTTCACAGAAGTGTAGTAAGTGCTTCTGTTGTGAGTTAAATATTGATGACCTAGGCTCCTTTGACAAAACCACGTTCAATTTGGATTATTGCAGTGTTATTGTTTTATGGTTTGGAGAGATGGCGTCACAGGTAGCTTTGGAGTCATCATCCATTTTAAAGCAAGATTATCAACTTTGCCTTTATTGTACTTCGCAAATGTGGCGATTTGTGTGCTTAAGATGTGGAAGCTTTTTTTGCGGGACTTACCTTATTTTTTATTTATAACTTACTCCTTAATTAAATCACTAAGTCACTTCAAAATCAGGAAACTGTGCGCGTGATACTATAGATTTTGATCTTTGGTTTGATCCACAAAGAATAGGAGCATGGTGCAAAATAAGTAACCTCCAGCAAGCTGACTTACCTTTTTAAAGGGAATTGATTAGCATTCAAAGCAGGAGAAGCACAGTTAGGGAAAACTTCAATGGAAACGGCTTCTGTGTTTTTAAGAACCCAAACTACAAATAAGGCTACATAGATTATTAATCAACTGAAAAATGAAATGAAATGCGCATTTCTCGCTGCAAATATATGCTGATGTCCAGAATACCATAATTAAGATACAGGATAGCGGTACTCCGCCTGCTCTGCCTGTTGGCCACTTTTGCACCCTGTTAATAAACATACACAAGGTATGTGGACTTACATTGCATTACATAATCTGCAAAGACTTTTCATGTTTTGAATAGTGTTTATAAAGAACATGTGCACCTACCATCCCTTATACCCATAGATGAGATTCATACTAAATGTATTGTGAGAGCGGTACCCCCTTTAATTGAGTTGAGTCTTCACTCTTTACCTTCTTCAATCTCTTCTCCATCTGATCACGTTCTCCTTGTGGACTTTTCCACCTCCATCTCTCTGGCACCGCCAGATTGTAGCAGAGCAATCTATAAAGGTGCAGGGACGGCTCTTGTGTTCAGATATTAAAAGTCGTTTGCTACAATGAGAGCTAGTTGGTGCCCCTCTGAAGCAGCCATTATCGGCAAGTGTAATTATGTTTAGTTGAATAGCATTATGCACAGCTGTGGCAATCCTTTTCTGTTAATGTATTCCTCTATTTTCTATTTCTTCCCTTCAAACTCAGTATGTCTTTTCTCCCTGCAGCTTTGACAAATACTACAATCTAGATGTGCCGATAAAGGCCCCGTTTCAATATGCTTTTCAAAATAAACTTCTTTTTTTTTTCCCCCTAGGTGCGCATTGAGACGGCTACAACCCTGAAGCTTAATATCCTTCTCATACTTACTTTATATTTTTTGCATTGGTCCTTGGTCAGGCCAAAGCAAAGACAGAATGTTTTAGTGTGTGTTGATGAAAGGTTTACGCGTGTGTCCTCAGCAGTTTGATTTCATCCTTAACTCTCAATCACCTGTTGATGACTTTGAGTTCCGGACGGAGCAATTCCTCCCAGTGAGTACATCTATCGCTAACACAAAGAAACTACTATTCATGCCTTTGATTTAGTGATGAGTAAATTAAACTACTAAAATATTTTTTCCAAGCCTTAAATTCTTCCTCTTCTGTTTAGTACCTGGAGTCCATCTTCGGGCTGCTCTTCCAGTTGTTGCAGCAGGTGACAGAGTGCGACACTAAGATGCAGGTGCTCCATGTCATCTCCTGTGTCATCGAGAGAGTGAACATGCAGGTGAGATTTGTGTTATGAAAAACAACATCTTTTCCTACAATTTATTTCCAGCAAATGAGATTGCATGTCCCAGTATCTTTGAGGGCGCGACTCTCCTGGTTACAGCGTGAAGTCAAATTGACCTCTATGAGCAAATGAGCCAACGCTTACTTGATTTACTCCCTCAGTAAAACAGGTCTGATACTTATGCAAGGCACTATATAGAGTCAGTGGGTGGACATATGGGAAGATATGGGCTGCAGCTGCTTCTTCAACAGCAGCACTGCACAAATTGTGGTCATCGAATTGCTCACTGCAGGTTGTAAAAAATATCCGGCAGACACAAACCATCCGTCACCGAGCCAAAGAAGGCCCGCCCAGGGTTGAAATAATCTTCCCTCCTCAACAGATAGCGAAACACTGATGATTTGTCAACTTCTGAGAAGCTAAAAGCAGTTGAGGCAGTCGTAGCAGTGCTATGTATTATCTTCTGAGCATCCAGTAAGTTGTTTTAGTCCACTTAACACCCCCCCCCCCCCTCTCCTTTCATGCTTGTGAACTGTTATTTTGCTTAAGTCTGCCTCACAGCCAACCCCTGGCCTTCTAGAGTCAGTGGAGAGTTCCCATTACTATTCTTTCGCTTCTCACAAAAGATTTTGAACCCACAAAGAGCGGCAGCATGTGTGAAAACCAGACCGAGATAACACAAGTGCAGCTTGTGTTGAAACGAATGCGATGGCAGATATGATGAGATCCAGCGCTGTTCTCTGCTGTCAGTGTCACAGAAGTCATCCAATGGCGGTTTCGCTCCCATTTTTATCTTTTTCCTCAAGGCTGTATGTGATATGTGATATTTCTATTTTAAAAAGGTAGAGCAATAGAGCAAAAAAAAAAAAAAGCCTGCATCCCGGCCACAATGACACTTGAGGCTGTACGAAAGGTTCGCACGAATCGGCACAAAAAAATGGCACAAAACTTGATTACATGGAAGCTAGGTCGGCTTTCACAAGCACTCTCACAGACCGTGGGGTGAGGCATTATACATACATTGATTCTGTATTTTAGAATCCGGTCTGAATAAAACTTCGATGGGTAGTGTTCTATTTACTGCCGAGTTGCTCACCTCTCTTCTGCTGAATATTATCACACTCTCAGGCCACAACAGCTTGCTTTGCCGCAACACTTTTTCTTAGTGTGTGTTCAAGGTGCTGCAACAATTTAAACACTACACAATTGGACTTCTATCATCTGTAACATCCTCGGTGGCCTTTAATAAAAGTTTGTGTTGTGGTTAAATATTTTAACTGCTTTGTATTTTTCAGATCCGGCCGTACGTGGGCTGCCTGGTGCAGTACCTGCCGCTGCTCTGGAAGCAATCGGAAGAGCACAACATGCTGCGGTGTGCCATCCTCACCACGCTCATCCACCTGGTGCAGGTACGCGGCTCCGTCAGACCTCCAGCATTCGTGTGTGCGTGCATCGGATCCTCCTAGCCAGCCAAGCAGAATGCGCAACCTGCAGGCAATGACTTCAGCTGTAGTGTGTGTGTGTGTGTATGTGTGTGTGCGTTTCATGCCATCCACCTGTGCCCCCTCTCTGCACAATAAACTTCAGAAAATGTCAGCTAGCTAAATTAAAATGCCAATAAGCTAGAAACACCAAACATGTTGATTAGAAGTCGTTCACTAATGTATCATCTGTGAAAGGGCCACAATGTTGGACGTTGCTCAACCAGACAGCGTCTCCATGTTTGTCTGCGCCAGTCTTTTTTCATCTGGTGGCTGTTGGATAGAAATGTTCCGCTTGAGTTTGATCCCGTATCAAACTCACAACTTGCATGTTTTTGATCAAAAACACCAAATTGTCCGGCTCAACATATGTGATGTTACTCGTCTGGCCACATCATTTATTTTCACCTCGCCCTAACCTGCCAGATATTGCGACTTGCGGCTGTAGAGACGCTCTGTCTGGCTTTCCTTATTACCGTATTTTCGCGACTATAAGGTGCACTTAAAATCCTTTTTTTTACTCAAAAAACAACAGTGCGCCTTATAATCCGAAGCGCCATATATATGGATCAATTGGTTGATCCATACTGGTTAACGAGGATCCATTGGAGGGAAAGTCTGTAGTATATATTTGTGAGCCACAGATAAAGAAGTATAAATCTCCTGTTTATTCTTTTTTTTTATATTTAGCTGTGCTAATCCTTGTAAAGATTATGTTGTGTCTGTAGGGCAACTTGTTTAATATATAATTAGTGTTTATTTGCCTCCAATATGAATCAGTGTTATCTCTGAAGTTGAGAGTAAGTAGCCTGACAGAAGCTTCGAGCAGCCGGTCTCATCCCGCAGAAAGATTTGGATTTCAGTGCGGCTGTCGCTACATTTCTTCACAGAGGGAGATGAAACGCTGTGTGATAAGAGATGCACTAATACGAGTACACATCTGGCAAACCGTGGGAGGCACTGGAGGTCTACAGCCGGAGGGGCTTAGATTAGCAGGCCGTGCAAACACATACCAATGTGGATTTTAATATAATGCTGACTGAGAAAGAAAAACAATAAGTTGAAGTACTAAAGTTAGTTTAAAGTAGTTCCAAATGACTCTATTTTTTTTTTGCACACTATTAGTTACGTAAAAAAACAATATTTGTCGAGGTCAGGGTAAACATCGTCTATATCTATCGATCGCTTGCATACAACTCAGTATATATATATTTCCCCTGATGCAATGCGGCTTTGTATTACGGGTGTTTGCGAGGAACATCATACCACGGTACACAACACATCCTAACACATCCCACAGCTATTTTTCCAAATAAAGCTTTAATCAGTTATAGCATATAAAATATACTGAATGGATAATGGCTGCTAATAATTATGACGATAACACATATATAGGTAATGATAAAGAATAATTGAACATTGTTGGTGCTTTCAGCATCCGCGACTGAGCAGTAAGATGGGATGAATAGAAAGCTATCTGCTGTTTTCATACAGATGTATATGAGGAGGGAAGCAGACTAATTATAATGCTGCACAAACATTTCATTCAGTAAAGAAGATACTGGAAATCTGAAGACTGTTCCAAAAAAGCGTTCTCATAATCAATTGGGAGTTTATATACTAAACTCTATTAAAGTCAAGTGTTATGGACTTTTTAATATTCTATTTTCATCCTCATACTTTAAGAGAGCGTTGAAATCATATCCAGCCACTACATAGAATGTAATCTATTTTCAAATGGGTTTTTAATGGTTTTTGAGTTTTCCTCTGTGTTCCCAGCAGCACAAGCAGAGTGTCAGTGTAGAGTAAAGAAGACTCGCCCTCATCTTACATTGTCGGCACATACTTCCAACACAAGTGCATGTGAAACAAATGGGCCTGTGTTTTGCGCTTTATCAGCAATTCCTCCCAAAGGAACATTTCATCATGTCCCACTCACTGCAGTGCAATCTGAAATGTCATTAAAGTGGGTTGGACCCTTGAAAATAGACTGCGAGCAGAGCGGACGTCGCCTTCCAAATCAACATAGCAGAGAGTTCGTTGCCGTCGCCAACCTAAGAGCCCGGACCGCTGTAGCAGGGGGAACTCGCTCTATTTCTGTGCTCAATTAACAGACTTGTTAAAGAAGGTCAGCAGAGGGCTGACGTGTCCTCGGGATACTGGTGCAACTGATGAGACAGGAGGATGGTGGCCTAGCTGTCATCGCTGATGGACAACTCCTCCCACCCCACGCAGGACACCCCCATATTAGTTACAAAAGTCACACACACAGTTTGTACATACGTTTCATTTATTTATATTAATGTGTATTTATTGTCCTTGTTTTTCTTTTTGACTATGTCTCTTGCACGTGCACAGCAATAAATCCTGTAAATTTGCCAGCTAGGAGACCAATAAAGGATTATCTTATCCATTTTCTTTTGACCTGAACTTAAGAAGAGCCATAAAAACTGTCCATAAAAATTCCCTTAACAGATTTTGCCTCTTAAGGCACGAATTCATCCGAAACGATCACACAAACAACAAACCCCCTGCTGTTTATGATACCTTGTTATTGAAAGTGGGGACAGTTGGTCCCGCCCCACAGCACACCTGCAGTTAGACAGGCGTCTCACAAATTGTCGGAACAAGGAATGCTCCGGCACTACTAGCGTAGACTGGGGACAGAGTGCTCTGTCAATGTGTCTTTTGTTCTCCACTCACTCAGAGGGTGCGCGAGGGACACCCATTAAACCAAAGCACACACAGTACAGTGCTTGAAGCACCCCCCTAACTTGGCATTTTGTATTTGGTTGTTCTCACAGGGCCTGGGGGCGGAGTGTAAGAACCTGTACCCGTTCCTCCTTCCTGTCATCCAGCTGAGCACCGACGTTTCCCAGCCGCCACACGTGTACTTGCTGGAGGACGGACTGGAGCTTTGGTACGGCCATGAAAGCTGCACTACACATTTCTGAGTTACTATGGTTACGCTACATCCATACTATGGCTCTGGCTACGCTACATGCTACTACTCTGTTCAGCATGTGGTACTATGCCACAGTACTTCCATTGCCATTTTCTTTTACCACCTCTAATCCATATCTTCACCTTCTCTATCTCTCTTCTCAATGTTTTTTTTACTTTCCCGTTTTCATGGTCTTCTCCTTCCCTCCGTCTCATCATGCAGGTTGGTGACTTTGGAGAACAGTCCAGCCTTCACCCCGGAGCTGCTCAGAATCTTTCACAACATGTCCGCTTTGCTGGGTGAGCTCACATGAGGTTTCTTTATTTGCTGGTCCATCTTGCTATGTGCACGCATGTGTACTTGCATATGAGATCGGAATTACTATTATTAGTGTTTCCCCCAGTATATTAAGTTTAGCATTAACATATAAATTGAATTAGTGTTAGGAAAGAAAGGTATGCACTTTGATTAGCATACAGTGAATTCATGTCTTACATTGGAGATGCATACAAAAAATTGCCGCAAAATGAGACGTGGAAAACACTAAGCAATCCGTAGTCACACACCATCGTTATGTGATCAAATCATTTTAAATCTCAGCGAGGCGGTTAGAATGAGGACAGAAAGATGCAATCCACAGACATGGACTTCACTGTCCTGGTTGCTTCACTTTCCTGGTAGAGTATCATTCAAAGATCACAGTTGTGGCTTTGCGGTAGCCTCGAGGCAGCGGGGCCGCTACTCCGGGTCATTCGGCAGCTGTGAGTGGTGGCATATTGCATGCAACTCGCTGGATGATTTATCACAGGCCTGCAGCGTCGGGACACCTCACTTGCTGTACTCTTTAGAGGTGTGTGTGTGTGTATTGATTTGGTGCCACATATGGAGAGAGTCCAACTATTTTGAACACCAGTGTAGCTCTGCCTACTGGGTCATTTCATGTTGTGTGGATAGCGAAGCCATGAGAACACAGAAGAGCAAAGGGACTTGGGGAGAAATGGGGAAGATTTGTGAAACGTAACAAGCAGGTGGTGGATAAAAAGTCATGTTTCATGAAGTGATGCCAGTAGAAGGAGTGGCGAAGGGACATGTTGTAGTAAAGGTCACACTGTGGAGATGTACTCTAAGGAGCTTCGGACGTGGATAGATGGAAAGATGAGAGAGGCTAAACAGAAAAGGTCAATAAAAGCCTAGAAGAAGTAAAGGAGACATTCATCTTTTTTCCAGTAATGTTTACTTTGTGATCATTCACAGTGAATTACACAAAGGTGACAAAAACCACTGCATCAAAGCCCATAAAGCCCACCAGGGTCACAATGTCTTATTAAGGACTCAACAGTAACCTGCTGAAACAGTTTCATCAGCTCCTATAACGCTGGTATCCTGGCTAGTTTAATACCTGAGTGAAGGATCTTATGTGGCAAGAGGTCCTACCTTATGCGGTAGGACCTCTTGCCGCGGTGTCCACCTTAGTTTGCATTACCTCACGGAAATAGGTCACTTTGTGACCCAGTTTCGCTTACTATTAAAATCATCCATGCTTTCTGCCCAGAGTGGCAATTCTCTGCTTTTTTTAAAATATTTGGTTCAGTGAACATGCTTTTCTCTGACAGACACATTAAAGCAGTGTCAATCAATTGATAATTGAATATGTTTGAAAAGGTCTGTCGCTCATTCTGGTTCTGGAGTTAACTGAGAGAATGTCACATTGAAGTTGTGCAGTTGCGACTCAGAGTCTGAGCTTTTCTCGGAGCGCTTTCATGTGCGAGTACGGTTGTGGTACCAGGTGTGCTTGGCCTTGTGGGCTCCTGTTCAGCGTATTAAAATGATCGGTAAGATAAACTATAAAGCCCGGTCTGCCAGCCATTATTCAGCATCGACAACAGATAAGACAGCTTGAAATTCTCTGTGGTAGAGCCCTCTTGCCCTTATGATGTTGACAGTTTTTTTTTTTTCATCACATCTCCAAGCTGGACTGACTTGGCACAGGTGGCTTCTTATTGGATGATGCAGTGCATTTTAAATGCTGAAATCCATTATATTTTTAGAATTCCCCCCCTCCATTAAAGCAAAGCATCTTTCATTGAAGGTCTTTCGTCCCTGTTACCAGCATTTTGCTCTTTTCAATCTAAGTCAGATTTGTACATGAACTCCGTTGGGAACTGAGATGAATCCTGATGAGGTCCAGACTAATCTTCAACCTTCAGTGACAGTTTTTTTTCAACTTTACCTGTTTGTCACAGCTCTATTTTCCACACTTGTCCTCTTCCATCTGCAGTGACCCCTGTAAAATGTGGTGTCGAATTAACACAAATCTTTCTCGTTCACAAAGAAACTGACAAGCCTTTTATTTTCCACTTCATAAATAGCATCTTTATCATCTGATCCCTCTTTTTTAATAATTCTCTTTTCATTGGAGCTGCTTTTCGGCACTGCCTTATTTACATATATTGAGGGAAAGTCCCATAATTAAGTTGGCTTTTTTTTTGGTGTTTTTTGTGTCTCCTGTCAAAGCGTCCGGTCATCATCGCTGGCTGGTTGTTCCCCGGGATGTTGGGCCGTTCATTTATTTAGTCCGCGGAGGGATGCGGCCCATTAACAGAGTCTGGCTCCGTCTGCTGTCGTAGCTTGCCAGCTGCGTGGCCTGGCCCGCCTGATAAAGAGCTCCGCTCCATCACCACTAAAATGGAGCAGCAAATTCCCAAATTAGAATGTCAGGGGCCTCGCCTCGGCTAAATTGTTGGACTAGCACTACGTCCTGTATCACTGCCACCATGCTCTAAACTAGGACACATTTCAGCCGTGCACCAACTAGTGACAATGAGCAAGGTGTTCTCCCCCCCCCTCTCAATTGTCGGCATTTCACTGATTAGCGCGACTGCTGAGCAAGTGATGGAGCTGGAATATCCATTCATGTCCATTTAATAACACTTGTTAGGAAACCAAACACGTCTTGCGGTTTGACGGTAAAAGCTGACCTGGGAGAGCGAGGCCTAATGGCTGCTGAACTGCTAGAGGGCTTTAATTGGAACAGATGGAGGAAATGTTAAGCTTCCTTTTTACAAGGAAAAAGCAGCAGCAGCAGCAACAACAAATGTACATTTAATCGGAAACTATCAGAAAAGAGTGTCCTTATAGAAGAATAATGGTCTGTTTCCGTTAAAAGCCCTCAGTAATTTTATCTAAGTATGAATCGTTTGGTCCATGCAATGCGCTGCGTGATGCCTCCGTGTTTGGGATTTTTGTTCAACTTTATTTGAAATCAATCCTGTCGCCACTCCGGTTTAATGCAGGAATTAGAACAGATGAGACAATTTCAGACGGACCTTGCTCAACTGACTGAAGCAAATACAGGGACAAAATGTGGTATTGCTAAACAGTGCTTTATTATTATCCCATCAGTAAGCAATCAGTGTGTCAGAGCGATGGCACCGTGTGGAGGCCTCGTCCTCTGCCTGGGGAAAGAACGGGCTCTCGCGCTCAGCAGATGTTCTCTCCGGATGGATCAATCCGGAGAAGAGAGGGTTTTATTACAAGACGTAATGACTGTTTGTAGCTTCCACAGATGGTGAATGTGTTTGACTACGCTTTCTGCCAGGATGGAAGTTATTTTGATACAAAATGTGAGGTTGATGTAGCAGTTTAATGAACGTAACTTTAAAGTTCAATGTTCTATTTGTAGTGTGAATCTGTTTGGATCGATTTGCTCTGTCCAACCTTGAGCTGCTGCTGTGAGCGCTCTGCTTTCTCATCACGACTGTCATCTCATACATGGGTGTCTCCCCACGAAGTAGATTTTTGGCCACTTCACTGAATCCCTCGCTGAGCTTTTTAGCGCTTCTCTCATGCATGATCACTCGTCCGTGACTTTGCAGAGACTCAGTCACTCGAGTTGGGAGTTGGCTTCTCATCTTGAAACTGTCGCGGTTGGCCCTGTTTTTTTTTAAAATGTTTTAATGAGTCCAATGTGTACAGTAAAACGTGGTACAGCAGGTGAGCCCCAATGCAAAAAAAATGGCACTGTTGAGTCGTTTGCCTTTTCAGTTCCGAAATGAAAGAAGCAATAATAAGCAATTAAACAGTAAGATTTCCCTTTTCAGATTCATGCATTCAGGGGCTTTACTGAGTTCAAACCCTTTACAAACCCAACACCCACATCTGAGTGTCCTTGTAGTGCATCAGTACAGATTTTGGCAGTATTTCTTTGGTATCTTTTAACTTTCCTCACATAGTAAACATTGCCATTGCCACGGTGTAAAGCTTCCAGCACTGTTCCACCAACGGTTAGAAACACTTGAGAGCCGTTATCACTGTCAGATGTGAGGCTCATTTTCCTGTTAATGTTGATAACCGAAGGGGATTGTACAAACACATGCCCAAAGCTATGAAGGACGCACCAACCAAAGCGTAATCAGTGCTTCAGCAGCTGTTTTTGTGACTATTTGATTATTGTGGGCACGGTTGTGCGTGAGTGTATTATGCCCTCACTTGTCTTTGTGAACATTTAATTGCTTTCATAATGTTGAATTGGCAAAACACGCTATGTGGATATTCTATATTCTGTTTTATAATAGTATTCACAAGAGCTTTCTAACGTTGTCTGTGGCCATTCGCTATTTCAACTCAATAATGAAATAACTTCCCAGTAAAATACACGTTTGTATTTAATCAGCGATCTCTGCGATAATGTAGATAGAACAACACAGAAACGAAGTAAGACAAAAGGTGGAGGAAGATGGCAGTAAAACGCGTGCATGGAATTACAATTGAAGAATCAAGAGAGAAATGAGACCCGTAATACTGTAAAACTAGGGCAGATCTGGCCTGCAGCGCTTATGTAGGTGCAGCACGGAGGTTTCCACCTGAAATAAACCCACCAAGAAAAATGTTTTTTTACAATAACAATGATTCCAACCTCACTCTGATGGTTTTTGTGCCTTATAGTGAGAAAAAGATGAATGGAATTAAAGGCATATTTTATTCTTGTTTTCTAAGTTGAATGGGTTCCATTACGTAACGACACAAGTCGTCCCAGTCGGAGACGTTTGCTCCATGTGGAGCTTTTTTCTTTTTAGTCACATTTGTCAGTACCGGCTCCTCTAGTTCTCCCTCGGTCGTATCCGGAGGAGCATTCTGTCCCACTTGGCTTTTGGACCTGTGAAGTCCTGCTGGTTTCATCTTGCCTCAAAGCAGTGATGCAACATGTTGATCAGCTGTTGCTCAGCGGCTTCCTTCCCGGCTTCGCTCACACAGTCCGGATTGAGGCCAATTTCTGTTTTTAGCTCCCGTGCTTTTTTCAATATTTGGACATGTGCTCGTTTTTTTTTTCTTCAAGACGTACAAATATTTATATTTCTGAAATAATAAAACACATGATGAAGACCTAGGGACCTGACTGTCCAGATTGTTTTATTCAAGTTATGGTTATCTACTGATCCGTTTATAATAGACCAGCTCACAGCCATTCGTGATGCCGTAAGAGTTGCTGTAAGCTTCACATGGCTTTGATGATGGCTTTTTTTTCTTTTTTTTACAAAAACATGCAGGTGCGGTTTTGCATGCCCCCTCCATACGAACGCCGAAGAGCCGCTTGGATTTCCCCTTATTTGACGACACGACGCGTCCACACACCGTTGTGAGCTGTTTGGTCCTCGTCTTGCTTTTGGACTGGTCTTTGCTCGCCGTTGCTTCCCCCTGCTTCTCGTGCTTTGCAGGAGTTGAGCGTAATGTTGCTCCCGGCTAAGTTGGCAGTGTTGCGGTCTGATTGAATAAACCCCTGAAATACGTTGGTGCACCTGCACAGATGGAAGCAGACATTAACGCCATTACCTTACTGCGGCTGGCAGATGGCGGGATAAATCGCATTAGATACAGTACGGACCGCTGGGGGTTTGAATTGACCTCCAGCACTACCCCCCCCCGCCCCCCCCCCCCCCCCCCCCCACAGTGACTTCCTCTCCCAAGAAAAAGGCCACGTGAGGTTTAGGTGCTTCATGAAAACTGGGAATCAGAAAGTTTGTTCTGAACTTCAGACAAAGCAACAAAATCTGTAAACATTTCTGAATTAAAGAACAACAATGTATACTTTGTAGGTTTCAGGTTCAAATTCATGTTTTTGTGAACCACAAGAATCTTAGTAAGGGCGCATTGGTGAATGAGCCTCATGATTATTGCCTGAAATGATGTTTTTCTATCTGGCAGTAGGCCTGAGAGGTTTGTTTACTGTTACTGCAGCTGCTTCAATAAACTCAGAATCATGGAAGGACGGTGAAAAGCTGAGGAGACAATGATAGAGAAATAAGGAGAGAGCCGGGGAGATTGAGGCGGACACACTCTAGCTTTACAAAGGCAGCGAGCTGGCATCAATGCACAAATGTTGAGCCTCATTTGTTGGAGTGCCTTTTTGTTTCCCCCCCCAAGCTTGTGATCCCTTAAAATGATGCAATGCCATCAAAAGAGGGGGAATATTTTTTTTTTCTCGTCTGAGGAATATTTTGAGGCTTTAGAAAAGAGAAAAAAAAAATTGTGTTTCTTTTTCGCCTCACCCCTTCAGTCTTTTGACCCCTGAGAGTCATCTTGGGACGACTTGTTTTCTCGGTCAACCCTGTTAGGAAGGGAATAACCAGGACCATTACTTCACAACAAAACAATGTTTTGTGTATGTAGACTCGTGCATCCACAGTACCTGGCCCCTGTAAACATGCAGGCGGGTGACGGCCATCCTCCGGCGTTCTCAGCGTTCCCGTCGTAAACAACTATCACCTATTCTAGCTGTTGGAGTCTGCCGCGCTGTCACCCGCCATTACTCTAGGGCCGTTCATGCAGACGTACGTACAGATACTGTCTTTGGGTGACTGTTTTTTTTTTTTGTCCGTCAGTCCCCCGTGTCCCTTCTTCATCACCACTCTGCTGTATCAGTGTTACGGTCTGTTGCCACGCCAGCTGATTTCGGCGTCCGACCCGTTTCCCACTGTGCTTACTGCTGGTGAATGTTCAGGATGCTTTTCTACTCACGTCCTCCTCAATCTTATGCTCTACGCTTTCCGTTTGACAACTGGACCGTAGTGAATGTGTTAAACTGTTTTCAACTGTTTACTTTTGCTTTTCGCTTGTAAAATTATTTTTAAAAAGACTAAACGTTCCTCATTACCAACACATTTTGCCCTGGTGAGCAGGGAAAGGCACTCTTTACTCTGTGCACAATAACATACTGTGACGTAGATATTTAGAGCAGCAAATTGAGCACTCTGTGTCCACTTGTGGTTTTGTGTGTGTGTGTGTGTGTGTGCGCGTATGCGTGCAAAACCCTTATATCTTATAACTTCCTATACGTTTGTATATACAGCAAACCCCAGGTGTCAGCTAGCACTCTAAGCAAAGCTCAGAAAATGCTAGTAGAAAATACTTGATGCCGGGATAATGATGTCACAGGGGGCAACAACGTGTTGAATAATTTAGCTTGTAGTTCATTTTAATAGTCTCATAACTTCTCATTAATGCTGGCAGATATACGGCCCTGTGTGTTTTTTTCTTTAAGGCGTATAAAGCTGTTGCCGCTCTGTCCATGTTCTTAAAAAAAAAAAAATGCTTTATCACTATTGCAATTAATACGTTTTTTTAAGTTTAATTCAATTAATTTGTTTCTTTTTTCTTGCTGATTTAATACCCTTTCAGCATGCAAGAGCACAGCCACAGTACAGTAACCGTGGATTACATTATGAACATTGGACAATCCATAACCACATGCTGAATATTTAAAATGGTTAAAAGTTGTCTCTAAATCCATCCAGTATACAATAGTCTAAATGTGTTTAGTGCAGCCCTGAACCGCATCCATCCATTAAACCCATTTGCTCAATGAAAGTGTAACGTCTGATGTTCTGTGTTTCAGAGTTGAGCTCCGAGAACCTGCGCACCTGTTTTCAGATAGTTAACGCCTACTTATATTTGTCTGCTACAGACTTCCTGCAGGTGAGACCCCCCCCCCCCCACACACACACACACAATGGTATATAATCCACATACATTGTAAAGTACTTCCCCGTGTTCAAATAATGTTGTTCTCTCCAGAACTATGCGGAATCTTTGTGTCGAGCTTTCTGCAATCTGCTGAAAGACATCACGAATGAGGGACAGGTTCAAGTGCTCAAGGTACTGTCAATCCCCCTTTCTCACACACTGAATTGCGTATGTCACCTTTGTCTCTCGCTTAGTTTTTCATCCTGAGGGCAATCGAGTACAGAGGATGGCGCACGCACAGATTTAAAAGCCCCCCCCAGAGGCAGATTGCGTATTCACTTCCTTAACTTAACTGAGGGAAATCCACTGGAAAGCCTTTTGCTTAAAGGAAACTTAATAAAACAGCTTAGTGTAGCTTAAGCCATACAACTATTACTCTCAGACAGACGCTGCTCTGGGTCAATAGGATCTCCAAACCTTTTACTGAAAAAGTGCTGCAACGGTCACAGGGGCGCATCACTGCCAGTATGAAACGTTTAGATGGGAATTAAATGACATTCCTCTGAATGCTAATACCAGCTTTGGTCTAGATCTTGGCCCGGCTTTTGACATGGCTGACCACAAATGCTTCACCATAGGTTAGACATTGAAGTAGAAATGAATCTGAAAGAACTTTATAGTAGAGTTACTCGAGTTTTGACTCCGGG
The DNA here is from genome assembly GCF_949316345.1 of Pungitius pungitius. Classification (NCBI taxonomy): domain Eukaryota; kingdom Metazoa; phylum Chordata; class Actinopteri; order Perciformes; family Gasterosteidae; genus Pungitius; species Pungitius pungitius. The sequence goes on from NC_084904.1 coordinate 2,487,926, forward strand.
GCCGTTCCGGGTTCTTAATTTTGTACAATGTTAGCATGCTTCCACCAAAAGGTATTTGGCCGTGATTGTGTCTATTGGTGGCATGCGTGCGTGTGTGTGCGTGTGTGTGCGCGTGTGTGAGCGTGCACGACCGTGTGCACATGCTCTGTTTGCACCACTCCGGAAAGTGTATGTATGCAGAACATGAAACCACGTGGCTTCGTCCCAGCTAAGCTCAGTGGCATTACGGCACATCTGGCTCCTGCTAATCCTTTGTTCTGGGGGAAGTTGAGCCTGTAAACGATAAACCTGTCAACCAACACAGACACGTGCACACAGCAGCTCACCACACATGGACTCCCGTAGAAGACAGCGATTCTAGTAATCCGCAGTCGTCTCTTTGAAAAGTTCATTATGCAAGACGGATATAGCCTCTCGCTGTTTCTGTGCTTCAGGTTTGCCTGCTGACCTTTTGAGTTAAACATTCTCATTTGATGGTTTAATTTGCAAAAATGCTATTTGTACCCTTCAGTGATGCATCTGGATTTATGTTATGGTCTAATTATGGGAAGCCTAATGAGGATGGAACAGTCTTTTTAGTGGTTTGAATCCAGACCCTGCCCTTTTAAGATTAGTTTACATGGCTAAATGTAACTACAAAGGAGTTTTTTTTCCTGACCATCAAAGCATGCACATATATTACTGAACCTCTGATATCATACACTTGTGGAGGTACATGTATTGCTGTTTTATCACAGTAGATTGCATTGGTTTTAGCAAGGTATACCTTATAAAGTAACAGTTGAGTGCACATCCTTAGACTGTAGGCTGCCGTTATTTATTCATACCTACTCTCACATGTTTCATATTCTTTTTTTTACTTGAGTTTCAATGCCTCAATGAGCTCATTCATATTTCTTGCCACTTTCTGTAGGTCAGACCCTCAATTCAAAGAAGGATTTTCAACAGTCTTTTAACACCTTTGGCAGCAGCTGCCATCTCCCTGTTGCCCCAGTGCGTCCTCCCACTCTTTGTCTCTACATCATCCTTTGCCTGACCCTTACTGTCTCTCACACACCCTCCATGGCTCGAGTTCTCCCAGTCTGTTCCTCTTCTCTCTCCTTGCTCTTGTTCCCAACCCTCCTCTCTTGACTCATCCCCCCCCCCCCGTCTCTCGGCAGGTGGTGGAGATAGCTTTAAAGGTTAGCCCCATACTGGGAGCCCACATGTTCCAGCCCCTGCTGCCTGCTGTCCTCAGAGGCATTGTGGCCGGCGAGGTGAGTTTGACCTAAACATCTTGATCTGGACCGGATTATAGAAAAGGATAAACCCATAATGCTGAGTTATATTGCCCTTTTCACTCTTCTTTTACTGGATGGTACAGTACTCACTTGGTTACAAAAGCTTCCTGTGTCTACTTTCAGTTTGTTCTTTCTTGTCACGTTAAAAAAGAAAATGGTTATGGTGAATATATAGAGGTGTTTATTGATCATGCAGCTCAGTTAAGGGTCACCTGCCTTTCATGGATTCCGCTGTGTCAGTGGATCTGCCTTACCTATGACATGCTTAATGTAGGGCGGGCAACATAAAAGCATTAATCCATGCGATTAATGTAGCCGAATAAATGCAACAACATTTTTTAAGTAGTCAACGTTCGTAAAATTGGAAGTTGGGACGCTTGCTGCAGTGTGTTACATCAAGATGGAGAGGGGCTTTTTGCATTGGAAGTAAAACAACCAGAGGCACGACATGCAGCGGAGAGCTTACTCCGCGTATCAAACAAGGGGGTCGGCGGCAAACTGACCACTTACAGCTAAGCTTTATGCTAAGCACGCTGCTAGGCTAATCTAGCTACTAGGCTAATCTAGCTACTAATCTCAACATCTAAAGTCACCCTGCACGGATCCCAGTCTGCAGAAGACCACCACTGTATCCCTAAAAGAACGTCCTGGCTAAATGTGGGGAGATAGTTGGCACTTCAAAGCTCAATGATGTTGTCTTGATATAAAACATTTGTTTCTGCAGTCGAAATGAGTGATTACATTCACTGTGTGCGTGTGTGTGTGCTCACTCAGAGATATCCCGTGGTGATGTCCACCTACCTAGGAATCATGGGCCGCATACTGCTCCAGAACTCCAGTTTCTTCTCTTCTCTGCTCACACAAATGGCCTCCGAGTGCAGCCAGAAGGTGAGCTTCAATGTCTGCCCTTCATTTCTGTGCACTCTGCACAATCCCTTTTGAAATGTGTGTGAGCGACATAACCGCAAATTGCCTGTTAAAAGGAAATCGCTCTGAAGAGGCAAGGTGTAATGAGCCAAGGAATTGCAAATGTTAACATATTAAAGTTTAGAGTTGGATCCCCTTCCTCATTAAACTGACAGTTTAGTTTTTATTACTGACTTAGGCATGTTTTTACATCTTTGCCTTAATGTAAAGAAAATGAACGACCTACGGTGGTCTCTCCATCAAGACCCTCTTTTTTTGGGGGGGGGGGGGGGGGGGGATTTTAAGATAAGCTAGTGAGGAAAATAAGACGGAACAAACCCACAGTCAGCTTTGCCTCCTTCTGACAGAAGCCAAACCACCCTTTGATACCTGTATCCTGTATCATGCATTGTCATACACGGCCCATCTCCCAATTGTTGGCTCCATCTCTAAATTTTGAATTGCCACTGGTTTCCCCTCGTTCTTCCCCTCCATAACCTTGCATATATCTCCTCCACCTTTCTCTTTCCCAATCAGATGGAGCAGTTGTTGGGCAGTGTGATAGAGATGTGGGTGGACCGCATGGACAACATCACTCAGCCAGAGAGGAGGAAGCTGTCGTCGCTGGCTCTGCTCTCCCTCCTCCCCTCGGACAACAGGTGAGAGGTGTTTCTCTGCAGAAGGGGACAGCAATGAATATTAGTTGCTGTTTAAAGGTTTTCGTGAACCCTTTTTTTTTTACGCCACAGCTGTAATATCCTGCAGGATCAACACAATAGTCGATGTGACAGCAGCAGTCACAGGGCTTGCACAACGCCTAAATATGGGAGGCAGGCTGAGCATCAAACGTATAATAAAACAAAAAGTTTCTTCACTTCTCGTTTCATTTTCTGTGAAGCGCAACTTCAAAGGAGTCTGTGTGGGCTTGGTGATGATCTTTATTTGTGTCTTTCGCATCCCACTGTATGGCGATGCATGTTTTTATCAAGATTTTGTGGAGCTCGGTTCTCTGCAATTGCAAAATGCTTATCGCAGACATTGACATGCATGAAACCCTTTTCATCACGCTCCCCCCCCTGGTCTCACCCAGCAGTCGGGTTGTGACAGCGTTGGCTGGCTAAGTGCTGTTTGAAGAATTAACTTTCTCTCCACATTCGGAGCAGAAATTGAAAGACGTCCCTCGCTGCCTTTTCACTTATACGTTACTTTGTCTCCTCGGAGCTCCCTGTGCTCTTTTTTGTTAAAGCGATCCCTCAGAAACGCCTGGAGGGAATTGCTTCAAATTTGGGCTCAAGGATGAACCGGTTTGAGGTCAAAGGTCACAGTCACTTTACGTCCGTCCCGTTTTCATAATATTTCGGGAAGGCCTCTAAAGAATACCTTCAGAAACAGCTTTAAACCCCAGTCCTACCGCCATTGAAACAAAAATCCTACGTGTTACTGTAAAGGAAGAATGACAATTGGCAATTACAAGAAAATAATAAAATGCAACAATTACCTGTTGTGCTTTGAAGACACCTTAGAAAACACGGTAGCCTAAATATGATTAAATGCTCTGGCTGATAACTCAGACTGGTTGTCAATAATTACACACTGTGTCCTGCAATTATTGTCTTTAAGTTGTAATTTATTTTCTAATTTGAGGCATGTTATCTGGAGGAAGGATCTCGAGGAGGTCAATGACTAAGTGTTTATAACATAATTATAAAAAATGGGAATAATTGCTTAGGTGCAGAACAGTTGGATGTTACAATTAAAGGTTTTGTCATTTGTTGGTAAAACAGCAATACACGCTAGGAGTTTGTCCACTAAATCCTTTGTGATTCAATACTCGCAGATGGAACTCAATCTGAATACTAGTCGTCTTAATAAGCTGATGACATTTCCATATTCCTTTTTCTTTAAATGACATTTTTTTTAAATGTTATTGAATATGTTTTCACCACCCCTTCATTTTGTGTGTATAATCAAAATAATGTGGATTGGTGTTACGAAACTGTGCAGTGGAACGCACCACTGGGAATTTGCTTCTAGGCATTAAGGGGAAAAGGCCCCATGAAAGGCGTGAAGGCGTGAAGACAGACCGACATGTATACCAACAGTCAGCTGCTTTTCCTACTTTGTGATGGTACATTAACGCATTCAAAGAACCAAACCGGTTTGTCTGTTGACAAGAATTACTGCTTATTTTCTGAAACTTTTGTGCAACCTAAGGGAACGGGGATGTCCCAGCCTGTATTTAACATGCACAGCCATGAGGCCAATTCACCAAAGACTGCTTCAGTCATCAGAACCTGTGGGTATGCTTCGCACCACCAGTTCATCATCACTGACAGTTTGCTTTACCAACGCAGAACAACAAGAACAATGACCTTAGGAAATCAATACGCACATCTTTGTTGCATAGATCTGCTGTCCTCACATTTTGTCTAATCAGGATTAAAACAGTGTCTTCTCAAAGTTATTTAAAAAGTCATGTTATTTCTCCATATTCTCCAAAGTATTCAAGTTTTAGTTAAATGTTAGGTGCACACATTTAATTTTTGGTGCATGCAATTACTGGTGAATTATAACTAGTAAATCAAGCCCTCCTGTGAAATATTGCAATTCTTTGCCCTTGTTTATTCACACAGGTTTTTTTTTCAATCTGCAGATTTTTAATGATCCTTAAGGGTATTTTGTCAGTTGTTTAAATATTTCCCAATGTAATGCGTAGCTCTGATGTTCATACCCCAGGCTTTAGATGTGCTGTCATCCTGTCATGAGTTATGCACTTGCCAGTTGCACTTGAACTTGATATTTAAGGCTTCTCTAAGGATTCAGAGTTAATGATGCTCTACAACATTAATTTGAATCAGTGATGTTTAATTGAAATCCATTTGCAACAAGCTCAGATGGATAGTATCCAATCTATTTATACACACACACACACACACACACACACACACACACACACACACACACACACACACACACGAGGAGGAAGAAGAGCACTTAAGTTTGGTATCATACGGCTTCTCTAAACAGGTTTTCACATTGACAATTAATCTGCTCCAGCAGCCCAACAACAAAATAATCAGAAAAACAAAAAAAAGCACAGTTTTGAATAGCCATACTACTCTGCAAAACTTAAATCTTAACATATGCTGTCTTTTATGCAGCCTTGATAGGTCATTGTCCTCCACTTGTTTGTGCTGTCAAAACCACGCCGACACAGAATGTCTTTGCTCAATTTCAGATCCTAGAACCACTTATCTTGATTTGAATAGCGGGCACGAAGCAGCTCCCACTAGTCAGCCATTAGAAAATAATCACTGGATAAGTGCCGGGCAGGATAGAATTAGAACTGACAGACAGGTCTGAATGTGTGATACGGTATCCTTGATGCCATGTCTACATCCCGTCGTTGCTATGGCTGCCAATTTGGAACTGTTTAAGGTTGGTGGCAGAGGCAATGCCGACGTATTTAGCACTCCCTGAATATTAGTAGTGAAACGTTACCAATAGTTTAAAATGAACACTGCAGATGTGGTGACTGTGGGGGCCATTGGAGTACAGTGAACTCATTGTCATGTTCAACAAACCAGTTTGAGATGATACGAGCTCTGTGCCCTGGTGCATTATCCTGCTGGAAGTAGCCATCAGCAGGTGGTACACTGGGGTCATCAAGGGATGGACATGGTCAGCAACAATAATCAGGTAGGCCGCGCCATTTAAACCTTGCTCAATTTGTACTAAAGGGCTCAAACTGTTTAAAAAAATATCCCCCACACCATTACACCACCAGCAGCCTGAACTGTTAATACAAGGCAGGATGGATCTACGCTTTCATGTTCACGCCAAATGGCAACCCATTTGCCCACACAACTGCCGCTCGCTGGATATTTTCTCTTCATTGGACCGTTCTCCCTAAAGATTGCTGTGTGTAAAGATCTCAGATCAGCAGCTTCTGACGCTTCTGATCTAATTTTTATAATAATTACTTTCATTCAAAAAAAAATCTCACTGGGCCACTTAGCATATATATACATTATAAGAAAAACATTAAAACTAATTTAAAAAATGGCCGACGGTGATCTAACACAAAGTCAATTAAGCCTTGAGGAATAAAAAGGTTTTTAGGTTTAAGAGTCCAGCAACTGTGATGCCTTTACGTGGTCAGGGCGTCTGTTCCGTGCAAGCGAGCTGCTTGTAGATCTGAGGATGCGGGCGGAGGTCTGCGGAGTAATTTAGTTCTTGTAGGTAGGGAGGTGAAAGTCCATTTTTGCATGTAAAGGTGAGAGGTAGAATGGTTGTGATGTGGCCATATTGAATGCATTGCGGTTTCTGGATGTTCTTGCCGGTGTTGCCAGTGAAAGGGGAATTAGAGTAGCCCAGTCTTGATGACAATAAAAGCACATGTAGTGTTAAAACGGATACGACATTCATTGTGTGTATGAAAGAAAGATAAGGCGAATGCTTAAATATCCTCATAGCAGCGAATCATATCTATATTTGCTAGTGGCTACTGGAAATAAAACCCCTTTTCTTTGGTAGCATTTTGAAAAATATATGCTTTCATTTTTCATGCTGAATTTGTCTCTGTCTTGAGCGGGAGTTACAAATCAGTTCATTTGACAAGTCCGCTCCCTTCAGACTCCGGCACGAAAGGACTCAGTAAATGGTGATACAATATCACGCCTGACAGATGGAGGTGATCTGGACGAAGATTTGTTTTTGTCTTTTCAAAGAGGTAGTAGTGGGGATGCTGATAGGACTTGATTGAAATAGATGTTTTTCTCATGTGTGAGTGTGTAAAGTAGGACAGCTCACAGCCATATGCTGTTTGTATTAACAAAATTCACACGCTATAGTAGCGGTTCTCATTTACAAGAAATAACAGAGGTCCTTTTTTTTACTGGCTGGGTTTGTATCGTTTCATGCAGTGATTTTTCAATTTTTTGTCAAACATCATGCTCAGTGAACTTCATGCAGCATTGCCTCAGGCCTACCGAGCCAGGCACCTGAACTGACAGCACCTTTGATGCATCAGTGCCCTCACCCACACATTCGCGCTCTTGGTGTCTTTGTGTTCTTTTCCATCCCTGCTTCTCATTCCCATTGACATGGTAAAAACTCCACTTCCTTTTCAGTGCTTTGGAAGAACGGTTCAGATAATTCAATGACTGCAGCTTGTGCCGAAGCCTGCATGGTGGGCAATGCAGGACGGCATATTCTGAAGTTCGTCCATACAGGAAGCCAACTCTGCAATGCTTATCAGCTCAGTGGCTACAATAGAAATGAGACTCGGGCGCGTCAACCTTTTATCGATTTAAATTTTTCGCATATAAAACCGTATTTAGGATGAAAAACCCCACCTCATTATATGTGAATGATCAGTGCCATGGCAACATGCTTTCGTAATCATATCATAAAAGTAGAGCAATGTCTTCCACCTTTCAACCATTACCCTTTTCTATTTTGTGCTTTACCCTTTGCCCTTGTGTCTTTTTAAATGTTCGTACCAAAAGCCCCCGGGTGAAAAGGTGATAAAAATACAAACAGAACAATCTGGACATGTGTCCTATAACTTGTGTTGATGGATGGCATAGATGGCCATCCGTTTTCTTTTCTGACAGACCCTTCATCACTTTCCATGTCGCTGGGATTTTTCCTCGTCTGTTGCTATTCTGTTGTCACGGTTCTCTCGCTGACCCTTTGCCTATCGGGACAGATGGCCCTCTCTCCTTTTCATACATGCATCCATTTTTTTTTTTTTTTTACATTCCAACACACAGCCGTTGAATATGTGATCTCGTGAGTAATGAGTCGGTGTTGTCCGTCCGTACGTCCTCAGTGTGATCCAGGACAAGTTCTGTGGCATCATCAACATCTCCGTTGAGGCCCTGCACGATGTGATGACCGAAGATCCTGATACAGGCACCTTCAAAGAGTAAGTATGCGCGTTTCTCACCTGTCGACCAAGGAAAGAAAAGGCAAATTCTTTACATGAATACTTGTACCTTCCAAACATTCTTTGCTCGAGTGAAGGACATTTGTCATTTTGTTGAGGCTCAAACATGCTGAGTAAATGCTGAAATATATATTTTCAATGGAAGTGCAGCTGTGTGTGCTTTTGAGTTGGTCGCCAGGCTTCCCCCCCCCCCCCCCCCACCCCCTTAAAAACAAACCTCTGAAGAAAGATTGTAAATCAAGGCTATAAAAGCAGTGTGACAGTAGCAGTGTTGAGCAGGACACAAACGGGTTTCATCATTTCTGTCTTGACTTTTACGGAGGGCCACTTTTTTTATATATATTCGGGATTTTTATTCATTATTCTGATTGGTTAATTCCATTCTGATCGCTCTTTAGTTCTGCTTCTACTCTGACTTGAACCTGTAGGGAAACAACTTTTCTCCGCCGTCAAAATTGCTCAGCGCCCTCCTAAAATGTGCCAGTGTGAAATTCACTGAACATTTGGGCGTAACGGTTGTTCCAGATGTTTCTTTATTTGCCAGTGATGTGTGGAATTGTTTTAGTTTCCCTGTTGTGCTTCATAACAGACAAAACATCATTTCTGACGATGCATATTTTATCCACAGTTTGTGGAACTCAGACAGAAAGCAGGGGGATCTGTAATGGCCCTTCCTGTGTTTAGGAATTAAGTTTGAAGTTAACAGACTTCCCGCTCCCGCTGCCATTGCTGCCGTGGATTGAATTGAGTAAAGCGACATGCCAGGTGACAAACCAAGTCGGGCCACTTGTCCCTTAACTATCATAAAAGGACTTTCACAACCCCATGAAAGTCTTGTACTGAACTGAGCGGCACAGCATCAATGTGTACGAAAAAGAACGGTTGTCGTCCTAGGCCAACGAAATGGTCACTGCATACTTGGCTATAACTGCTAAAATCAGATGTACCTTGTCCCCCTGGGGGCAGCAGAAACCATGTGTGCACACGCTGTCAACGTATCGTCAACTTTCAAGTTTACATGGCAACCGTTAAAAAGTGTCAATTAGTTGCTTATTTACACATCCAGTTGTCCCTGAGCAGCATTACCATTCATCCCCGAGTTGTGTCTCGGATCACGTGATCAATGGGAGCATCTTGGCTGGTTTCTGGCCCCCGGCTCCTGCGGGAAGTGTCTGGCTCTTTAGCTGCTGTTTGGTGTTCCTGCGCCGATGACAGCTGCCTGCTGCGGCCCTAAAACGACAGCACGAGAGCAAACAGAAACACTAAAGCTGTGAGATGGAGCTATATTAAGCTCTGACAAGCTGGGCGAGATTGCAGCTTCAAGCGATAATTCTCTGTTGGGGCTTCACGTGGTCATTTGATACATTATTATATAAATATCAGTTACACACCTCAAAGATGTGTTCAGAATCACTCGGCCTGTTCTGATATTGTCTCCCGCTGTGCAGGCTTATACAGGGATATTTAGTCGAATGTTCTTGTGTTTGCAGCTGCATGCTGATGAGCCAGTTTGAGGAGCCCAAGCTGAGTGATGACGAGGAGCCGCCGACTGAGCAGGATAAGAGGAAGAAAGTGGTCAGTCAAACATAAATACATACTATTGTACACACTGTGACAATGTCATCCTCTCCTGTGTTCCTCATCAAAAACCCTTCCCCTTTTCTACCACACTAGCACTCATAATACAGAACAAAATCCCTCAACCAACAAAATATGTATTTTTCCAGTGAGCACAGAGAGGTTGTCACTCCACGTCGTACGTACACTCGTTAGTGAACCACCTCTCAGCCTTCAACAACTGCAACTTTTCATGCAGTGTACTACGTAACCGCTTAAGTACAGCCCCTGGATGCAGTCATGGCACCATGCAGATTGCTTTGTGCGAGACCGCTGTTAAGTAACTATAAATGGCTCCTGTGAGGGGGTTGGGGGGGGGTCATTCCTCTGCTGCACCTTGTAACACGGTGGAAGTTCCAAAATCGTATCACCACTGCACATTGTAAAAATGTTGTTTCTTCATGTCAGTGTGTGGGTGTGATTTCTTCAAATGAATGCACCAGCAAAATTGTATTAATGTACACATTGTATTTCATGGCTTCAAATGAAGAAATACAGTTGTATACATTCTCTAGTGTGAATTTGAGTGTCTTTTTCTTGTGTTTGCGCGTGTGTGTGTGTGTGTGTTTTTTTCTTTTTCTTTTGCTGAGTGGGATCCCAGTGCACTTATCACCTCAGCCCAGACCCTGACTTTCAGCTTCAGGGAGTAGAGGAGACGAGACTTAAAGTCGCACCTCTCCCTGCTTGTTAGCGCGTGTGTGTGTGTGTGTGTGTGTGTGTGTGTGTGTGTGTGTGTGTGTGTGTGTGTGTGTGTGTGTGTGTGTGTGTGTGTGTGTGTGTGTGTGTGTGTGTGTGTGTGTGTGTGTGTGTGTGTGTGTGTGTGTGTGTGTGTGTGTGTGTGTGTGTGTGTGTGTGTGTGTGTGTGAGTGTGCCCACGTGGATCGGTTTGATTTCTAGTTGGAGTCTGAGCACAACGTTAATGAGGAAGATGACCCGTGTAGAAGCTGTAGAAGCTTTTATGTGTATAAAAATGTGTGTGCAGCTATAAAGGCGATTTTGAGAGACGACGAATCCAAAGGAGTAGATCCAAAGGGTTTGTTTTTTTGCGATCTACGCAACAAAACATCTTTGAGTCTTGGCCAATCAGCGATGAGAACTCTGCGGTCTCATTTGTATCTCTGCCTTTGCACTTGAAGGATTTGGTGCGGTTTGCCACAATGTGAAGTTTATTTAAGAAAATCAAACGGCTCCCAGCCTAATTTGTATAATAGATAATTCTACACAGGGAGAAAGGGGCACATCTCACTCAGCCGAGCACTTGATTTGGTGCTTTTGCTGTAGCATTGTTAGTGCATTATTAATGGTTTTATTTCAGTATTGAAACCGTTTGGGAATCAGACCTTGAGTTGCCCGATGTGCAATTCAAGGAGCTTCCTTAATTCACCCAAATAATTGTAGTTTTGGGGGGAAGGACCCCAGCGGAACATTTGTCATTACAAGTACAACTAATGGTTGTAGGACTCCTTCTATTAGTTTTCATACATGACCTGCTTTATAAGGTCCTCCATTAAGGGCCAAATTGAAAAGTTCCCTGGGTAAGTGGAATTAAAGTGCTGAAGAAAATATAATAACCGACTGTCGCTGCCAACTGCTGACTTTGTCCACGTGTTGTTTCTCTAGCACTCGTCACACCGCGTGTAGTGTGTTAGCGTGCGTTTGTCACAACGTTCCACACCACTATTGTTCTTGTCTATGAAGGTCATGACTTGTGAATTGTCTTTTTTCCGATAACAATACTGTGTTGTTGTTGTTGTTGTTGTTAACACAATAGTGTCCACACTAAGTATTTGGATAATATGTACAATATTAAAATGGCTTTGGCAATAGATAGATTTAGCATTTTTTAATGTGTCTTTATTATTTGGAGCCTGAATGACATGTTTGTGAACTCCATAGTTTAATGCCGAGATGTTTTGGGTAGAATATGAAACGATCATTCCAGCAGTTTTGAAACCGTTTTTCCAAAATTCTGAGCACAAAAATAACTGACTTCTTTATAAAGCTCAGGCGCCAAGTCGTCTCATGCACCTTTCTTTTAATTTTTTACGGTACAACATTGTCAGCTGTGTGTTGAAGGACGAGAATTGAGTGTAGGGGAAACACCTGTAGGTGCAGATTCATAGTTTCTCTGCCTCGCCATGTTTTTCTGGGCACGAAGCGAGCGTTTGTTTTGCATCTTGGAAGCGGTTGACAGGTCAACTCCATCTTGTCTGGCGTTTATTGAAGCCCATCACTCTGATCTAAGCATTCTAGACGGATAGATCAGGCTAACGGATGCTGTTTTTTGGCTTCACGACATAAAGCGTCATTTGATTCTGGTGCTTGTGCCATCAAACAAGAAGAGGGATAAACAACATCGAAGACTTCACTGGGTATTAATGTGCTCCGTCCGTTGTGATGTGGCGGCACAAACCCACGGCTATTCTTTTATTACCAAACACTCCTATACACAAACCCGACAACGCTACCGCATTTGACTCACTGCTGTGCGGTTAGAACTGGGACGTGACGAGGGGGCGGGTTGGTAAACCTGATTTATTAAAAAGTGAAAGAGGACAGAGGTGGAATCGTGCGTTGGAATGCCGAGTAATGTGCTGAATTAGTTACACAGCCACTTCATCAATTGTCTCCACCACTTTCAGTGGTGTCCACTGCAGCAACGCACGGATTATTCCGTATGTCCTGTGTGCCTGTGCAGCACACGTGCACAGGGAGTCACTTTTACATTTCATGCGGCCCCCAGATAATATTAGTGTTGTTTGAGTGAGGCTTTGGCTAAATTGCCGTCAATAGACTTCTCTCATAAACACGTGTCCTATTTGTGATGCAGCCTCTAGGTGTCAAAGGTCTTTTTTAAGGACAGGAGTTTAATAAGGAAGGCCTACATTAATGAAAATACCTGCACAGAATCAACCACTCAGCCTAAAGTTCTTAGTTTGTTCAGGTCAACCTTTAACGCCCACGGCATGGAGTTCTTTAGTTTCACATCATGCCATTAAACGTATTGCCTATTAACCACATTACTTCTTATGGCTTTTTATATATTATATTGCAGCCTCCCTTGAGCAGACCAATGACATAATTTTTAAAAAGAATCATTTGTTGTACTGTTTATTGTTTAATGTAGTCTGGATTTATTTAAGCAGCATGCTTGGTTTAGTCATTTATAGCATGTGCTCAGGATGTGTATCTGATGGGCTTTTTGTTCCACACAGTTAGGCTAATGAGTTAGTGTCAGAAGAGTGTGTGGTTTTGGTAATAGTGGATACATATGATAGTAACACAATCATTACGCTCACAGTCCTTTTTAGATTTCAAGATAATTCTCATTTTGAATTTAGCAACATATTTATGAAATTTATGAATGTCTTATAAACCATTGATGTGGACTTAATGATGTACCAAAAGAAAGCCAAGGATAAGATTTAAATAAGGTTGCTGTTTGTAAGGAAGGTAGTCTAAAAAGAAGAAATAGCCACTGCATTACAGGACTAGAAGACTGTTTGTGTTGTTTCCATCAAGGGATGAAATGGCAGCAAGCCAGAGTCAGCTAATGATCGAAAAACCAAGCCCCAGACCGTAAATATCCATTATTTGGAAATACATCCACATATTTTACTTCACTTTAGTAGAATAAATGACAGAACTTTGAACAAAGGTTTTGATTAGAATCTAAATGACAGAGTGTGGAAAATATTCTCCTCACACCCCCCCCCCCCCCCCCTTTAATCCAAATGTGGTTGTAGTAAAAATACCTCCAGTGAAACTTTTGCTGAGGGAACGGCTTTGAAAAATGGCATTAAACGTCCGTGCTTTGGTGCTTTGAAATTTGAGGAGAGGGAGATAAAGAATAATACCTATTACTTTGTTACCTCGTGGCTGTTATTGCTCGGAGTGAATAGAAAACATTTTCCGGCACATATTAATTAGTCACGAAATTGTTCCCACATTTTCGTTTTGTGTAGATTAGCCGTAAGTCTGATTAAGTTCCCCTAAATGGCAATTCCATTAAATGTGAACGCTTTGATGTTTGAGAAAGGAAATGATAGAAAATGATAGCTATTGTTGCTACCCAGTGGCTGTCATTGCTCACAGAGAACCGAAAAATGCTTTTTTGAAGCTAAGTACCGATAAATCCTGAAATTGTTTTTGTCATTTTGCAGTTTTTCATGATTTCATTTTAATGAACAATCACTCTGGGTCCTCTAGAGGTGTATATTTTTAGGAAGAGTTTTAGTGTGTTATCAACTCCCTCCAGGCCACGCAAAGCTTTAGTAATTAAGACCTGCCATTCCTGCTGTACTATTGCTTCTGTCCCAAACAAACCATCAGTGTCAGCATAATTTGGTTTTGTTGAATAACAGACCTCTCTGACGGTATTATTCTGCACCGCAAGTTATAGGAATTCTCCTATTGGGTTGCCTACGGCACACGATGCGATCAGAATTGGTCTCCATCTCTGTCACTCCTGCTCTTTAAAGCCATTCGTCCATAAGGGCACTGGGCGTTGTGGCTTCTCACCGTCTGGCGGGATCGCAAACACGTTTCAGCATTTGGCATTTCTTTGCATTCATGTTCTATAGTTTGAGTTGAATACTTTCTGATGTAATTTAGGTAATATGCATTTTAAGTTGAATCACAGACCACGGATTGATTTACTGTCGAGTTAAATAGACAAAGGAATATGAGTGAAGTGATTGTTGACTCATAGTTTGTGTGTGTGTGACCAGTTTCAATCGGTTCCAATGCGCTTTATATCACGTGGAGTTAAAAGTGTCACTTAAAAAAGTCACATAATAAGTCCGCGTAGAGAAAGCCGTCATCAGCTGCGTGTCCGCTGGGAATCGGGGACAGAGGCAACTTGTAAAAGTTCACCTTTTTCCACAGCAGACAAAGATTAATAAGATTACAACAATGGCTTTGCTATGTTGACTGTGTGCACGCCTCTCTGTGTCTGTTGGTCCACAGCTAAGCTCCGCCCATCGGCCCGGGTCGTTGTTTCGCTTCAGGACTTCTTTCTAGCGCAAACCGCAGTGAATCAAACATTTAGACGACGTATTTTCATCGACTGCTGACCCTGCGATATTTTTAATCTTCAATAAAACATGAAGGCTGTGCTCATTTAAAGCAGCGCTCAAGAGTTATGGTGTTCAGGGACCGTTCGCCATCACAAACTCAAAACGATCCGTGACTACAACGCAGCGACGGTTGTTTTTCTCATCAGCTGGGCGGCTGGGAAGTAGTATTTGTTTCCGTTGGTTAAAATCAACCACGAGGGGTTGCGTCTTGCAGTTTGTTCAGGCCAACATTAGAGTTGAGGAGCATCCTGGCCGGTGTCTACGTTTGCTTTTCCTGCTCTGTCAATATGTCTACCATTTAGAATCCGAGTAGAGCTGAACATGCATCATCACTGTTGCCGTAGCGATTCAGCTGGTCCATGCGGTAATCTGAAGGATACTGCAACTGTTAAAGATATTGGAACGCTGGAAGAAGAGGAAAAATAGGTCCACTTCACACTGCTGTAATCTTTTTATTTAGGCTGTGTCGTGTCGAGAGTTCATTTATGAGCTTTGCACACATTCTCTAGCACATAAAGTGTTTGTGATACAGCTTTGTGGAATCCTCAATACAGCAAGTCATTGGCCTCCAATGGAAAATATGTCATCCAAGTGTTCAGATCCTATGAATATATTTTATACATCTATAGATATTCATATCCTATAGCTATTATCAATGACATTCATGAATCAGTGAGAAATACATAAAGTATTCTCTGCTTGTCAAAAGTGTTGCATAATATGTAGATTCCCCCCCCCCCCCATTTTTTCAAATTGCTGGTTACGATTCAAATGAGATGGACTCATGTTGACCAGCCGAATCGTATGAGACCGATGGCGGGGATGTGAATCCTGTCCTGCATGTGCATGCTGGTACATGAGTCCTCATGAGCAGGCGTTATTTCATTCAAATTTCATGAAGTCCATTTCTTCTGCTTGCCTTGTCACTTGCACTCGATGCCCTGAGGCGCCATAAACTGGAAGGCGAGGATGCGTGTTGTTTGCAGCAGTGGTTTGACAAGGTTAGGAGGTGTGATGCAATGCAGCAAACCTTACCACATACAACTCAGGGGAGCAAATCCAGGGTTATGGTTACAATTTTTTGGAGGTTTTATAAGCTTTCATTAAAATTCAGCAAAGAACTTTTCAAGAGATCTCCTTAATTGTGGTTATCAACTTTTTATTGAGATTATGATTACATTTTCAAAAATGTTAATCGATGGAAATTACCTTTTTTTTTTTTTTTGCTTGATTTGTTTATATGCACTACATCTCATGACATTCTTATTTTGATTTGATAACTAGGCATGGATAGTCTTACTGCCAATAAAAACCAAACATTTTCACTTATACTACTTGAAAATAAAACCCTTGAAATAATTTGCACTTCAATTTCCCCTAATTTGCAAAGTGTAACTACAGCCTTGTTATAACCTTTCTTTCCACGTTGCAGAAGTTGCAAACCGCTTCCCTTCCCCTCCTGAGTTCTCTCAGTGCCAGATGGCACAGCAGATTTCAGACAGCACGTTGCGTATCACTGTGAGACCGAGCTTGTTGCTCAAAGCACCGGCTGTAAAGAGTCCTCCCAGTCACAGTAAATCCATCAGCCAAATCCACCCCAACACCGTAAAGGTTCTCACTGATCAGATATGAATCGTCCGAATTATTTATAGGCCATTTTTTTACCAGGACCATCCACCATGTTGCTACTTTATAGCACTGCTCAACTGCTTTTTGGGGGTTTTGATTTTAGTACAATCGCTGGAGAAATGGTTTGAAGACACGAGGGAGCTGAGGGCTCGTGTCTCTGTGTCCTGTGTGAAACGCGTCGTAGCCCCTACGGTTATGGCACCAACCTTAATTAACCTCATCCCACCATGTGGCCTTCCTCCACCCTGCCAGCACGCCTTTGGCAAACCCCGCAGCTTCTCCTGAGTTGCTGTGGACCTCTTTGTGGCCTCCCTCCAGTTGCTTCCGTCTTCTTCCATTCTGCTCCTCACTTAACGTCGGGGGGTTCGGTCGATGCGGCTTTACGGCTCTTCCATGTTTTTCTGTTTCTTTTGAAAATGTATGTGCGTGTGCAGACTCCTACACTTGGAGGTATGGGTCTAGTAATATACACTCTCACGACAAACCGATAAAGGGCTTTTACTTTCCCCCCCTCTACTAAAATACTAATTAGGCTATTACAATTTGTTCCGCCTCATTTAGTGAGGAAATTACTGCAATCAAGTTCTGATCCTCCCTCTAAATCAAGAGACCATGAGATTATCCACCTCTTCTTTTCTGAGGTTTCACAGAGGTCTGTTTTAGGGGTCAATCCTTCTTTGACACTCTGACCTCTACCGTTGTTTTACCTTTTCTAAATCTGCTTGTGTCTTGATGGCTATTTACTCATCGGTTGATTAATCAATTCGGCCCTCTGTTCTCATGCGGTTTCTTATATTTTGGCACTGCGGCCAGGTCTTTGGAATGCCGGAGCAGCCGATTAACAGCAGAAACACTGAAAACCTACATTGTGGGTCATTTATTATTTAGTTGTATCTCTGAACTCCAGATGTCTAAAACACTGGATGCCACATTACAATGCAGGAAGAGGCTTTTTTATGTAGTCGCTCTCTACGAAAAATGAGTCGTGGAACGTGGCAATTTTATCTGGCAACCGAATATTTAACACCAGCTGAACATCTGTTTTTTGTTGACCTCAAGTGGCTTAGCGTCTCACCTGGCTCTTGTGATGTTGAAGTGTACTCCAGAGTGTTCTAGCACATTGTGACATTGCTGTTGATTATGGTTACAAGTGCAACTGAGCACACTTCTAACCACACCAGAAGTGATGCTGTGTTTTTCTGAAGTGCAACCCACTCCTCCTGCAGAACACAGCTTACTATACTGAACTTTAATTAGTAAAAGGAAAGAAGTCTATGACCTGGTGTTTCAAACCTTCACACATGCACAGGCAATTCAATTAGCCAAAAATGAGTCTGCTTACCACAATTAGTTTAAATGATCATGAACTAAGAAACGTTAATATGAGCAATAATTGGGACGATTTACACGCTCTGCAACCCAGCTATAATATTACTGATTCTTTTTAACAGTCAAAGAAAACGGATAATCAGATACGGCAACTCCCAACAATTTCACAGATGAGGATGAGTTCATGTGCAAATGAGCCCGTCGTATCAGCAGGTTGACCTGAGGTAGGCTTGGGAGACCACAACAGGAGATAACGGTTTGACTCCTTTCATAACTTTTACATTGAAAGATAAGGAAAATGCTAATAGGTAAGCACTCCCACTGGCATGGTGATATCTGCACATACATATGTGTGTGTCATTAAATCAGGGCAGTGTGTATGGGGACATAAGTAGATAGCTGATATCTGCAGGAGTTGGAGAAGCTTGAAGTAATTGGATTATTGTTAGACTCTGATATTCAGCAGGCTCATTCTCACCAGGCCAGTGCATCTCTGCCAACACATGCATACATAAAGAGAGAATTTCACTGCTGTGCATATTTATCCATTAGCCACACACTCTCATATGCTTCCATATAAACTGGCATACACGCATACAGACAATCCTTTGCATCCCTTATTCTTTGATGTTTATAATTAGTCACAGCTGTTGACTTTGACTCAAATTTCACAACAGATATTTAAGTACTGTTGACTTTATAGGTTGGAAATATTTGTTTTTTAATGTGAAGAAATCCCATGAATAGAGCAAAACTAGCTATGTGTCCGTCCCTTTCAGCTTCTCTTCTGCCGGCCCAAATTCCTACTGAAGAGATATATATATATATCTTTATTAAATGTTCACGAGAACATGTCCGCAAGTGTTCTCTGCCTCTTGTCAACCACAAAAAACTATTGCTAAAACGGCTAAAAGTGTTTTTGTTTGTTGGAGACCATTTTCACGAGGAAATGTAGTGCTTTCCTAAGTATGTATGACGGTGGGGGGTGAAATCGACTTAGATAAAGTATAATTAAGGACATTAATTGAGGCTTTACTCAATTTAGGTGTTTGCTTGCATGATACCGCCCGTCATTGAATAAATACAAGCACCAAAAACAACTCTGCATAGTGTCAACACAGATGGAACAAGTTTATCCTGACATTTTACTTGAAGTAATAGTGGCCACAGTTGTGGGGGCACAATCATCATCATCATTATTATTATAATCATTCTCACAATTATAGTTTTTATTTTTTTTCCTTCTCCTCAGCCGATCTCGCCCACTTGCCTATTTCGCGCTCGCTATGACTTTTCCTCTCTGCTCACTTTGGCAACTACTGAACCCTTTGCCCTTTCCTCACATCTCATCTGTCGCTCTCTTCTTTTCATCCTGCTTCTCATTCATCTCCCGCTCTCTCCGAGGAATGAGGAGGACCAGTGGTCCTTTATCGGTGAGCCGCAGCAGAGCGCTGCCTCCATCCTTTCCTCTCATCATCACTCCAAATCTTTGCTTCCTCAAGCCTCCACCGGGTTTCATTTGTGCTTCCTGTGTGCTTCCACCTTGCATATTTGGTTTTCGCACTGGCTGGCTGTGCTCTTTAAGTTTCCTGGGGATTGCCTTTGTCCCCTCAGCCTTTTTCTCTCCACATGTTTTCACTCAATTATGTTGTTTATTGCACCTGTACTTCGCCCCCTGTCTTCCCTTTGCCTTTTATCATTTTCCTCATTCATCCAAATGCCCTGATTAGTCTCCCTTTTCATCTTCCCGACACTCCAAACTTGAAAATATATTAGTATTTCAGTGTGTTCCATATCAGGCAAACATATTTTTGTCAAAATCAGGAGGAACCATCAGGACAAGAGAATTTGTGGAATTATAAGTTGATTCGCGTTCTTGATGCTTCCTGACTGGCCGAGGTCACCTGTTCTTTTCTAGTTTCCTGGTGCTTCTCGCTTTGAATTTAGTTCAAATCTTTATGTATGAATGTTTAATTGAGGAGATGTTAAATAGCTTGCGAAATTGCCGTCCAAAATAACGTGGTCAGATTTGAGAATTTATAAATAAGTGTCACCCACATACATTATCAGTCAAAAGTCTGGACATATTAACTCCAACCAATATATTTAAAAGTGACGTAATGGCGATCTTAACCCTTTATGTCTATTTGTATAATACTTATGCCTGTAAAAAAATGAATGAAACAGAATAATTGTTTTTGAAGTGATGCAAAAACAATCCCAAGCAGAGAAATAAATAATTTAAAGTCAGGCAGTTGCTAGTGCATCTGTGGCCACATGGTTTGCATCGTAATGGAGTTCATCCATTGCCCCAGTGGAAAAAGTCTGTCTCTGTATCGGTGACCGTAAAACAAATGTCTGTCGACATTGTGGCAGCCCCTGGTATCCATGTGTGACACCGTGAGTATGCTGCTTTTACAAGACATGAACCGCTTTGACATCGCAATGCAAGCTCTGCTGAACATCCTCAATGCCATTTGATTGGCGCACGTTTTACAGAGCATTTTACCAGCAAAATGTATGTAGTTGTAGTTGTGTGTGGCATGGAACCACAGCTTGGACATCGAGACGTGTCAGCTGCTGACAATGAGAGGAGTATGAATGAAGGAGTATTCTTTCCCCCGTGGGTCACATGTTTACATGACACGGGTTTCAGTAGTAGTTGGGGGGGCTGGACTCTCACTGCTTGGGTCTTGACTTGGATACGAAGATTCAATAGTTCATATCCTAATTTTATAAATTCACACATGTCTATAAGTGAGATAGTGAGACAGATATGGTATCCACAAGACTGTTTTGGCAGAGGCATACAGGACGAGGCAGTATTTTTGTGTTTCAACAACTGAATAACCGATCAGTCCACACACCTGAATGTTTGTGTCTTATATATAACCTTAGAGACACTTGTTCCCAAACAATATGAATCCTTGTCATATTTGACCATACGGGAGCGGCTCGCAAGTCAGTACTGTTGCCGAGGGCAACTGGCTGGCGGGTGTCCTGTAGATGATGTGCGATACATGAGCTGATGAAATCAAGATTGGCCTGCAACGTAACCCTCTGAAACCCCTGAACGCCGGCCTCCTCTCTCACAGTGACGGGTATTCGTTAACACTTGAGTACATCCTAGAGCCCCACTGCTTGTTACACCAAGCTGACGGGAGTACGCACTCGCACACAGACGCCCTCGTGTACTGTATTCGGGTGCTCGCAGCTGGACATCGAGCTCCACGGCATGTGGGATAAAGGCTGGGAAAGTGCTGGTTGTTGCATCATTAACTCCATTTAGCACTTTGTTTCCTTTAATGTCCTCTGAACAGAGCAGCTTACTGTTGTGAGGAAACGAGAGCAATGGAAATAAATGAGGTTTGAGAGGTCGGCGGGTTGAAAACAAATTGATTCTTAACGAGCCCACTCGTGTCAATTCTGTAATCACATATTTCCTGATACAACAGTGAACTATCCAAAGGATTTCAAAAGCGATTGTGTTTTGTCTTTGTCCTTCTCTGTCATCCGGCGTCCTCGTATCCGGGTTGTTGACGCACTTGGGTGTGTTGTAGTGGGAGATGTTTAATATCCCGTGCGCAGGCCCATTTTGAACCGCCCTGATGTTTTAACAGTAGTAGTATGGGACTCTTGCATTGCAGATAAAGGCTTCCGATGGGCCCGTCCTTTCCTCCGTCGCCCTTCCACCCGTTCTGCCTCCGCTCGCGTTGCCCACTCCCCTCTGCAGCTGCCCGCTCTCCAGGCGCCCCCTTGTGCGTTTCCATCCACAGCCGCCTCCACGCCGTCATCTGCCACTGCGTCACCCGGCCAGTCCCAGGGACCTCCTTTCTCGTGCCACGATGCTCCCCACGTCGCCACTTTCTGCACTTTCCTTTTCACCTACGATCACGCCTCCTCTTGCCTTTGTTCATTTTTCTGTCTTCTCAAACTTGCTGTTCTTATAGGTAGCTTCAACTCTTCAGATCAGCTTATGTGTGTGTGCGTGAGATGTGGGGGGGGTGGGGGGGGTTTGGTGCGCACCACAGCAGGAGTCCTTATCTCGGCGCTCTTTGAGCTCATGTTTACTCACGGCCTCCTGCTTACACTCTGCTATCTGTTTTACTGTCTCTGTTACATATTCCTCTTGAGTTATTATTTATTCGGAGTTATCCGTTTCAATTTACACAACATCTTCAAACACTCCACAAAGTGCTCATCCACATACATGTTTTAATGCCTTTGCTTTGATTCTTTGCCTGAGATTTTTCTTTGGACAAAAAACCCCACAAACTGACAAGACAATATGGCCGTATAACTCTCTCTCACACACACACACACACACACACACACACACACACACACACACACACACACACACACACACACACACACACACACACACCTACCTAGCAGGGTCTTGTGGTGAATGTAATTATGCAAGTTAGATGACTCTCTGAGTGCCACTCTTCACTAGTTAGATTGCACCGTAATGACAAAGAACTAATTAGAGAGTATTCCCTTCAGTGGTTGGCCTGACACCGGGGGTTTCCATTACGATATTTGTGAGCGAGAGTGCACAAGCTTGCCCAAATGTCAAGTATGTGTATGCTTTATTATAAAGATGAAGTGACTCAGCTCTCGGGCGGCTTGAGGAGGAGGGTCAAGCATCGTCACATAATAGCAATAATTAATCCCGCTGGGAAATCAAAGCGACTGCCAGAGGCAGGAGGTTTGGACATACAGGTGCACAAATACACACACACACCACCTCAGAAGCACTTACAGGTTCATGACACCTGCAGAAAGTACTGTTTATTTAAAACTACAATCATCAAATATCCCATTTTATTGATGTTATTCTGCACCAATTGTGTTGAAATTTGGCCAACTGTTTGGTTTGTGTACAGATGTCCATCGTACGCCCCTCTAATTCATTTGCAGGCATTCAAACTGATGTTTTAAACAACGGGGCACTTTTCCTCAGCAATGTGTTGGCTCTAGTGGCGCATCAAACTCCTCCCAGTTTTAAAATTCTGTTGTGAGATATTTTAGAGATAAATGTGAGCAGCTGCAAATACTGAATCTCTTTCTCCAGCGCAAGGTTTGCGTTTGAATCTGTCCAAGCTGGAAATGGTAACTTTCCCTTATTTCCCTTTTGTCAAAAGTAACTAGTGAATCTCCTTCTAAGCCACTTAAGCTGGAGCCGTCCGTCATGCTGTCCCTTGTATTGCCAATCTGAGCCGAACTGGACGGGATTAGGAATGTTTTGTTTTTGTGATTTACCCTTTTTGTTAACCAGTGTAAATTATATCGGCTGTGCTTTGTGAGATGTTTACTTTTATGTTGACTGGTGATGGATCAGCTCTTTATGATTTTGTATTTATTTAAATAAATCAATTCATAAACCCTGCATAACGGGAAAGCATTGTGCGGTCCTCTCGGGTTTGAGAGGAGCTGGGCATGGTGTACACGCTCTAATCACTCACAAAGTCCAACCTGGACCAGAGACAAAACAATCATAACAGCCACCACTGACTCGGCCAAAACCACATAGGAATCTCTTTACAGATTGTTCCAACATGAGCAACCTTGAGTAAACTGCAACAGAGGCATGAAAAATAAAAGAATTTCCCCAAATCCAGATTGGCTACAGATGGGAAACTGCACCATTTTTCAGAGGAATTGTTGTCGAGCAGTGTTTTTGTTTCGACTCTTGATGAAACGTCTTCCTTTCCTTGATTTGCAATCCAAGCCAAACTGTAACCACTGCATTATCTGTGTCCCACTACAGTTGGCCCTGGAGGACCCGGTGCACAGCGTCTCGCTGCAGCAGTTTGTGTACGAGAAGCTGAAGGCGCAGCAGGCCTTGATGGGGGACCAGGGCTTTGCGGTGCTGATGGAGACCGTGGACACGGAGCTTGTCAGGCAGCTCCAAGAGTTCCTCCAAGGCCTCTGAATCACATCTATGAACCATCTTTGCCCAGTGCTGACCCCCCCCCCCCCACCACCACCACCACCATTTAAGAAGATAAAGCAGTGTCCTCTCAGTGTCCACCCTGCATCCCTTTATCACCTGGGTTCCTTTACATCCTTTTTTTTTTATCAAGGTGGGGTCATGAATGTGAAGTACCTTCAGCCACACCACACCAGAGCTTCCACTCCGCTGTTCTGTAGTTTCTTCTCTCTTTGTGGTTTTAACTCGGGGTTGGTTTGGGGTTTGCAGCAGCAGAAGAAAGGAAGTAATCACCTGCAGGTGCAAGAGCAGGATCCTCAGACTGTTTTCTATGGAGAAACCGAAAGATTGTTGAAGAAATAAGGATAAACGGAACCACCCCGAAGGACTCAAAGCAGTGTTTACAGAATCTATTCTTAAAAAGAGAAAACAAATGTAATTTTGTATGTATGTAAAGTATGAATGATATTCTGCATGATATTTTACCTTTTTACTTTGTTTTTACTTTGTGTTCATTTCTCTTGTTTTGAAAAAGATAATTATTTCCTAACCAGAGGTCAAGTTGAAGTAACTACTGAGATCCTTTTTTTCGTTTTCAGGGGGAGTTTTGTTTCCCCAGTAAAATAGTTGATTTTTAAAAGGTTGATTTGGAAGAGTGCTGAACCACATTTATGTGTGCATACACATACTGCTGCTAACTGTGTGTCGGAGCACTTTTCATCTTCTCACACAGTTAAGTTTGACCCTGATCTTTCGGGTCTCTGTGCTTGTAGTAAACACAGACTCACGGTAAACGTAACATGCCGTCAGGTTACGTCTTCAAAGACGCAATTTGAAATGATCTCACAAATCACACTCACGTGAAGCTGTGCTGCTGCCTGGATGTTTTTTTCCATTCTGATTCGACCAATCGCTGATGCCATTTTAGTAGTAGAGAGGAGGCTTCGCTGTATTTGGTTTGACTGAATAATCTTTTTTTTTTTTTTTTTTCAAGTAGGTTTTTAGTGTCAGTTTGATCCAATTCAAAATGCAAAATCGTGTTTAACAAAATAAAAAAAAACCTTTTATAATTTAACACTTCAAGAGAAAATACATTTAATTTGAGCCACCCTGCCTTTATAGTCTATTCTTCTTAAATTCATGGGATTAAAATAGCTTTTTTCTGTTCTTATCAAGTTGGTCCACCTATCTGGGAGTAAGATAATCCACAAGCTCCTTTGACACTGATAGTTGAGTAGCAGTCAGAATTACAGCCTTACGCTTTCAGCCTTACCCTAACCCTTAAACACAAAAGAGCTTTCACACCATTATGTTAATTACTGAGTAGTTAAACAGCACACGGTTTCAGTCTTCTGTTTAAGACCTCAATCATGAAGTTAGGAGTCTTAACACGGAGAACCGTACAGATGTTTCTGCACTATCAGGTTGGTTATGCTTTGATGAGAAATGATCCTTGTTGCTTTTTCCAAAGCATTTAATAAAATGCAGTAATCAGCCAAATTATTATACTGTGTATTTATTTGATAACACTGACCTTGCATGCACATGCACACCAGGAGTCATTTTTAACGAATTTGGTCGTAAACCAAAGTACAAAGAAACATTTTGACCTTTATGAAGATGGCAGATAAAGAGTTAACCAAAGGGATTACTGCTCATCCTTAAACCCTGAGTGTCAAACTCGTGGCTACGTTGTGGAACCATCATTTTTATTCTTAAAACCACGGTGTGTGTGAACTGATACTAACTGAAAATAGTTTGAAGTTCTGGTCAGAGTTTTACATTTGCCTTACACTTAAAGTTTATTTCCATCAAATATACTGGCCTTATTTAGAGTCATTACCTTCTGTTAGGAAAGTAAATACATGTATGTATGGCAGAATGTCAAAGTATTTCTTAAAATGTTTCCAACATTAGTTTTAATATTAGTATTAATAACTCACTGTTGTCGTTAGAATTGATCACGATATCATTTTTGTATAAGTAATGCCAAAATAGGACATTACTAATAACCCGTGTTATTTTGGAGCTCGACCTCACAGCGGGGGGGGACTTGTAGTATATCTGCAGAGCTGCAAATTTTTTTTAATTTTATTGGACACGGGGGGGTTAAGAATACTTTGCTTCCCACATGCCAAAAATATTCCAAACACTTTCATCATCTTGGTAAATCCAACAGCTGTGGATAAATAAGAGAACTGACAAATACGCAATTTTGGAATCCGAAACATGAGTCTGTTGATGACTGCTTTGAAGTGGGGATCTAAACTAAAGGATAATGCAGGTTGTAGATTAGAGCGAATGCTCGTGCATTCCACGGGATAATGAACACAAAACCTGGTCCATAGTCTGCTTGTGGCTCTTACCGGTCGCTGAAGGTCCGCACCAGGAGGACCTGCGGTCGGCGTGAGCATGAAAGATGAACGGCCGAGTCCTTTGGATAAATAGTGTCGGGGAGCGAGAGCGAGCACAGCGGGAGGAGAAGAATACCAAATTGTTCCTTTGCACTCGAAGTCACTCAGGTCTTGTTCTTTCGCCGCCTGTAGCTAAACTTTGAGATGTCAGTCTGTGGAAGTATGGGTATTTGTTCTTTCGCAGCCAGCAGGAAGCACTGGACGCACAAAAGCTTCATACTATTGAGTTATAGAAGAAAAAAAAGAAAATCTCACCTGTTTACTCCTGCAACATTTGCTCACTGCAGCAGCAGCATTCACAGAATTCCCAAGGAGCAACGCGATGTGCGAAAGCACTTTCCGGGCTTTGTTCTGTCCGAGGTGGAAACAAAGGGGTCATTTGTTGTTAACAGATACGTTCATCTTAACTGTGTGATACCCCAACGGTGTTTATATTAGACTGATACCGCTTAGCATCAAGACTTTTTCATTTTTTTCTCTCCAAATATGAGTATTTTATGAATATTATAGTATATCAATGCAACAATCCTGTAGATTGTTCCCTTGGCAGTTTTTTCGGATGTCTGTGCTATTTATTTGAAACCCTTTGAGTCCTGTTTTGTCCTGATTTCCCTGGGACCCCCATGGCGCCGTCCTCCTCCTCCTCCTCCTCAGCCGCTGGTCAGCGAGCTGCAACTTGATGGACACGTTGATCCTCATCACTACGGCCAGACATCACCGGAATCCTTTCATCGAACCTTCAAGGCTTAAACCCGTGGAAATCCCCCAGAGATCATCATCACCACCCCCCCCCCCCCTCCATCCCGTACAGGTAGCATTACTGGGATTCTGTGCGGGCTCCTGAGTGCTGCTGCAGCAGCAGAGTGTTGCTGACAGCGTGTGGTTGAGTGCCCACGTGTCTCTGTGTATTGATTCGGATTCGAGGGGGCGGCTCTCGTCTGCCCGCTGCAGGCTCCCAGAGGTCCTGAGCACGTGGGATCATTAGTGTACGTAGCCATGCGGCGGGCCTTCAGGCATCACGCCTGTCCAAGCTCCATGTGTGCAACATCTTGCCGATAAACCTGAAAACAATCCTAGTGCTTCCCTACTTGGGTGCTCTCGGCTGTAGTATTGAAGACCTGTAGGGCCATTCGTGAAGTAGAGACTCATCCAAATTCCTATCAGAAGCAGTAACTGTTCCATATATTATCAGTAGCAATCAGAAGCATTGCAACGTAAGTGAATGCAAAATAATATTACAATACATTCTTTATGGAAATATACATTCTGCTAGTTTTATACTAAATCCAAATCAGAATAACATGTCTTGGCCAACTTTGCATGCACACATTTGGAATTTTTTTTTTTTTTAATCCCTCACAGACACACACATATATACACTTTATCATTGAATGAGAATGTGTCCAGACCTTTGGTACTGTGTGTATATACATAATTTATTATATCTACAGTCCAGGATGTATTAGCTCCAAGAGGGAAGAACTTCTGAATACCAGGGTTTATTTAGAGTTTTTCTGACTTCATGGTACCGAGGAACTTCTCTTTCTGTTGTAGTCTCTTCCTGTCCTGTTTGTCTGATGCTCCAAACCCCACATCGATGGATGTGCAGTGAAAGAGACTTGATGATTGCGATGTGGAACTGAGCTCTTGCGGCAAGTTGATCTTTCTGAAATAAAAGCAGGAAGTACATCCTGTGCTGGTCCTTTTCCATAAGGGTGTTTAATGCCAGAAGTACACTTGAGGTCCTAGAAGATGGGGGATCTCAGAAGCTTAAAGGCTTCCATAGCGGGTTAGAGATTGTGTGTTGTGTGAGTCGCATTCGCTCACCTGCTGCCTGGCGTCTGTCAGGACGTTTGAGACACACTGACCGCTGGAAGCTGGGACATTGAACTGTGCAACATTAAAATTGTTGGATGTCTGGGATGAGCTGAAGTCTGCAAACGGAGGGTCTTTGGTCCTTTGCCATGCAGAGTTAATTGGGTACATTATGAAGCAGGTTGGGACTTCACACGGCTCCAGTGATGTGTTGAATAGCTGTGTCAGTATGATGGGAGCGCCAGCTGGTCACCACACTCCCTGGGCCTGGTACTTTGCTGATTTTCTGTCCTGAAACACATCCTCAACACACAATATTGTCAAATGTCTTGCAAATATGAAACATTGTTTACTGTTGCATTGACTTAAAAAGTTTATTTGTGGAGTAAACACAATAGTTTGGGATTTCGGTCTGCGATTGCACCGTTTATAGTTTCCTTGGGTCTTTAAGTAAAGGTTTTCCTGGAACTGGACATAGTTGAGTATGGAATTGACCACTTTATTCAGCCTCTCTCAGGACACATGGTCCTGGTGACCCATAGGGTTTCTTGTTTCCATTTGACTGATGATGCCTTTAAACTGTTGATATGTTCCTGAGGAGAAACTAATGATCCGTCCCATTGTTTCGATTCTTTGTTTCTTTCAAACTGAGAAGGACTTTGCAGCTGTTCCTCAAAATAATTAATTAGTGGCACGATTCACCTAAATCTCAGCTGACTTTAAAGATAAGATATCTATAGCAAGCATTCGGAGAGGGTGGACTGCTGAACAATGGTGAAAATCCTCAACACTATCTCTTTCAATACTGCTCAATACACAAAGAAAAATATGATTTCTCGCATCCACGCTTCTGTTCAAACTCCAAACCAAAAACTCCATAAGCCACATTTGTCTAATTATCGAAAAGCAAAGAGAAGAAGGTTCGACATTCGGCAGATTGTCCGGTGCTGCGTGCCACGTGTTGGATGAGGTGCATTGGAAGTCAATGGTAACCAGAGCTACAGACAATACAACGTGTATTACTAGTGCTCTGTTGCAGTGCATACGTTGCCAGGGACGCCATGGATTACACTCAATGACGTTGAGGATGGAGAAATTGACCGTTATTGTCTCTGCAGCAAGGGGTGAAGAGGTCTTTTCTGTCAATGTGAAATGGAATCGATGAGTGTTCACCTCAGGGAGGAATCTTTTTAAGCTGCTGTGCCCACAAATATAAACGTTTTCAGGCAGTCAGCGTTATCATATTGTCCCTGACATGATAGTGCAAATGTTTGGAATGCCGGAAGAGAAATCATCCTCAGGTAAATCGGGCTTAATCCCCTAAAATGTCTGGAATGGAATCATTTAAAGGTGAAGTAGATAAGGCATGTACCGTTCTCATTAGTATTATAAAACTCAAACGTGCTCTTATCGGTTATCCGCTGTTTAATGAATGAGGTGAATAAAGGGGAGGCACCGAGGTGGTGGAGCAGGACCGGGAAAGACTGATTGTGTGCGCGTATAGTCTGTTGAGTGGGTCTGTTTGCAATTCAAGACTGACGGGCTTTTTAGTGAAGAGAGCGATTAAGAGCAAGGGTTCTTGAATTAAGTAAACACCGAACAATTGGAGGAGAGAAGTTGTCTGAAATGTGAACGAGAGGAACACCAGCTTTACGCGCCACAGGTGGGTTCAAAGTTAGTCCCAGTGAAACGAGTCAATACGACTGCATTGTCACAGTGGGGCAAACGTATGGGACGAAGCACAGACCCATAAGTGTGTCAGAGTCATCGTACGTGCAGCGACAGAAATAGAGAACCTACAGTAACAGACATTTCTGACAGAGGCAATTTTCTGTGTTTTTGATGCGGACATCGGTGGCAGTTTCATCTCATCTCATCCCCGACCAGGTTTGCACCGACTGGGAAATTTCCCTTGAGAATTTGGTTTTTCCAGTCGCAGACACACACACGGTCACTAGTACACCTCACTCAATATGATAAAATCGCCAGAAAGTCGAATCGATTCCCCTGCTGGATTGCATTATTCTATAGAGGTGTTCCTGTTATTGTGTCCACCCCGTGGGGGAAAACAGCGGGTCAGCCCGGTGGATAATCTACTTTCTCCCCGCTGCTGCTGCTGCAGCTGTTGCTGGTAAAACTCTTTTGTGGCATAGCGCCATCACGTCGCACCGTGTTCACAGTCCAAAGGCAGCTTCGGTACCCACGTGCACGTTGATGCTGATCAGCTGGACGACGAGATTGGATCCTCATTGATTTATTCCAGAACACCTAATAGGCAATAAACTGCCGCTGGGATAGCGAGTGTGTGATATGGATGGCGATAATCACGTTGTCGGCCCTTTTGACGGGTGTTTGACAGTGTGGTTACAGGTCCACTCAAGTACCTGTAACTGGAGTGTGGGACCAGTGGAGTGCGCGAAATCCTCCCCCACACATACACACGCGCCTCACCACAGCCACCCTCGACCCCTCGGACCCCCCCCCCCCCCATCTCTGCCTCTCCCTGCTGGTGGCTCATTAATATTTGATGGCAAAGCTGTCCTTATTTTTTTAATTTTTTTTGCCCCCTCTACCAGCAGAAAAGAATTTAAGGTGTCATATTTGAATATCATTGCGTGTATTTCTCTTCAAAGGCACATCTGCATAGGCACACGTAAATGCAGGTCCACAATGACACTAATAATACGGTAGGACTCGCGCATTATAATTCCTGTGTACTTACTGCCGCTTGAAAGGGGGGAAGCATTCAAAGTGAAGACCGAGCTCGCAGCGTCAACCCTTTTCAACATCACAAACAGCATGCTAACAGTCTAATTTTCTCCTCAGTGAAATGAGAAGCTCTCCCTAGAAGCGTTTGCTGCCTCCGGCTCTGGCACGTCAGTTGTCAGACTCTCACAACGGGGAGGAATCCTTAACAAGAGGTTTAAGGGTGCCCCCGGAGGTGCATCTCGTTGGATTACCTGTGGTTTCAATATCGTATTATAAGGGATGTACAAATTGAGCAGAGGATTGCATCGGTGACAGCATTTGCTTCTGCTACCATGGTTCTGTAGTCTACCTGTCTGACATACAGAAGATCTCACACAGGGTGTTATTATGCAACATTTTATTTATTTGCTCTGTTCTAACTTTGCATATTCTCACCTCAGTATGTGTCATGTCTTCACTATTGTGTTTTAAACATGGTGTCTATGACATGCAGGTTTATGCACTACCCCCTTTTTGCTTTCATAGGCGCATCAGATATCCTGAAGGCTTGATATAAATATATGTACACATATATTTTTTGTGAAATAAAGGACAGTTTCTCACCCAAAAAGCATGCAGATGAAATAGTCACTTTTAGGTGTGTTGCAAAAATGTTTCACCTTAATCATTATTACATAGACGACAGATAATCTGTGCTCTTTGTACATCGATGTTTATAGTCTTGTGGTGCCGTCTACATCCAAGGTTGATTACCAGAGCCCTACCTCATTATGTCATTTACAAACTGAATCTTTGTATTTGTTGTATCACTAATACGTTTAATAAATATCCGCAAAAGTCCAAATAGGGAGGTAGGGGAGGGGGGACAAGTCAGACATCGAGCCAAAAGTAGTGCATTTAATTAAACCCAAAACAGTCTTTTACTAAACTTAACCAAGTGGAACCATAACACAATTTAGATCGCAGAGTCGAAATGGCAAAAGCAACGGGATCAGTTGAAAATGATGTATGCGTTCATACATTCATACTGTATCTATCAATGTGCATAAACAGTTTGGTTTGGAAACATCAGGGTTCTACATATTTGTGGCGTGGAGAAATGTTCAATGCCAGCATTGTATTCTAGCGCCCGCACATATTACGTCATTTGTAATGGTCACAACAGTCAAAAATGTACTGTCCTTCTGATTTTTGAGCTAATTTGATAGCTCTTCATGCTTTTTGTAAGGCTAATTTCCTCCTGAAGTATGAAGCGAGGTCTAGTTGATCAGTTAATGGGTTCACTGCAGCAGTCTGTCACGGTACTTTGAAGTGGTTATTTTAAAACGTTGCTGTTTTTGTAGTTCTACTGAGAACCAGAATGGATGCAAGAGTGAGAACCACTTGAATTTGGTTTTGAAAGGCTCCTGTAGCACCATATGAAGTGAATCCCCTCATGAAGTGTGCTAAAGTCGTGATGACATGCTGAGCTGTGTGTACAGAATGAATAGAGGGATGAAACACTGAGGAAATGACAGCACACGTGTACGTACCTAAGTACACAGGAATAGTCTTCTATTTCCCCCTCACTATCACCTTCATAGTCTGTTTCCGCATACAGAGACAACTTGGTCTACACGTCATATTGTCGTGACCCGATTCTCTTAACCTTTTTCATTTCAACTTAGTTTAAAACTGGGGTGACATGATAAAATGTAGCGGTTTATTTGTTATTGAAGTGGACAGATGAAACCAGCGCTTGAAATGAATAGCGCCTTTCGACAGTGTAATAGATCTTAGAGGAGAACCGCTGCTACAGAGTCCTGTGGTACTATTACCACTTAATCTGCTTGTACTCTCCTCTACTTCATCATCTTTTAAATGCGCTTGTGAATCCATGTGTTGAATGCTGATACGATTTTTCCTTCTGTTCCTTGTGACTCCCCCTTGCATTCGCACCGCTTTTCATTGTCTTCCCTCCTATCCCACCGTGGGACCGGCTTTTATTTTCGAAACCTTTTGATAGCAGCGATGTTAATTCTGAACACAGCTCCTGGCCACCCATCGCGTGCGTGACGTGTTTGGAGGATTACTGCAGGCTGGTCCATTGCATAGAGGCGTGGACAAAAACTAAATTCACCAAGTGACCTTTGAGCTTTTTCCTTCAACTCAATTAGCAGCCATGAGTCCTCGCTCTGATTACATTGTCTGGGAAAGAATTCATCATCACACCTTTACTCCTCTTCTACAACTGACAGGTGGAGAGGAAAAAACTAAAAAAGGTTTGACAGCGTTCTGCAAAGCAAGGGCAAAAAGGCAAAGGAAGTTGTTAGGGGGTAGTTCACATCTGTGATTCTGGTAAGATGCCGGCGGAGGAGGAAGAAAGAGGTCTGGGATAAGAGGAGAGGCAATCTCAGTAGCGAATACATTAAAAGCCGTAGCGCTTTGATGAAAGTTGTCAGAATCTATGAAATGCATGAGGCACATTTTTTGTTCCTCCCATCATAACGGATTCATAAACAAATGCAAGTTCACTGTTAATTGTGTTATTTGCAAAGCGTTTCGTTCTTGACTGAAAACAATAGGCCGCCTTGCTGAGTGATTTCTCTGATTTCTCGAGGGCTGTAATTGACCCTCTGCCGGAGATATGAGAGAAACGATTAGAAGCTGCTGGTTGCAGATACAATCATTGAAGTATTCGTTGAAGTGCAGGCATATGGATGCAGAATCAATATCCATGTGACTTCTGGTCTCGGACAAGCAGTAAACTATAACTGCACTTTGCATCTAGACTCCCTCCCTCTCTCCCTTTTTTGCGCCGCATGCACAGGCGACAATACAGAAATCCCCGGCACCAACGTTCTCCTCTGATACTTACATCTAACACTCCTGCACAGACAATTAATCTTGCTTAGGCAGTATGGGGTCAGCTTTAGAGAAACAATCACATTTAAGCCTTTGAGGAAATCAAGACTTCAGTACACAGACATGCATCAACTGCATTCCATATGTTGCTTGTCTCTTTTTGTTTGTTTTTGGTGTTCAACTCGACTTATCCTTGTTCAAGTGTGTGCATACCTGTCAATTAGGGGATGGCAGGGAACTTCTAGTATGTGTCTCCTTTAAGTCTTCACCTCTTCATTTGTTAAATGTTCCAATGTACTGCAATTAAACAGCTGCTACTTCATAATCTACATAAACTGCAAAACTCAATAGCCCTTTTATCTGCTGTCATGCACCAACCGCCAAGTCAAGCCAAGACATTTCCCAACCCCATGCTTCACAGGGATGGAAATAACTTCATAACGTCATGCTTAATATTAGATATACCACACAGAATCCACACTCACTTTCACTTACTCACACAAACACATGCACACGTTTGGCACAAATAAATCATAAATCGTAATTTATAAACTCAAACTTAAATTCCAAACCTAAAATCCTGACCAGGTGCTACAATGCACAGTTGTGCAGAGCTTGAAGGGTGCATCAGGGAGCCGAATGCTGCCATGTAGATCAATAGTAGAACAAGCTCTAAATAATCCTCAACCAGATAGTGGTTCGACGACAGAGTCAGTAGCTCCTAAATGGCAAAGAATATTTTCGCTCAAGATGTAAAAAAACAAATGAAACGGGCCGTAGATTAGAACCAAAATGTATTTATGCCACATTACCCTTAATTACTTTACTGTGTGATATTATATGCGCCCAACATTGAGGGATCTGAGTCATTGGCTAATATTAGTTGGCTTGGTATTTACTGCCGGACTGTAGATGCTCCATTTCTCCCTGGGGATTTTCTTGCAACAATAATCCCTTGATCTTTGGGAGGATACGGACAAAATGACTCCACTGGCAATTTCAGACCATTTGAGATAAATAGACAAAGTTCTCATGAATATGTGATGTTTAGAAGAGATCCCCTATTTTGTGATAAGTTTATTTCATCACTTTTTCTTTCTTACGTTTCTACACAAAATAACTCAAAGTATTTTGGGAATTGTAAATATGTAGCTCCCTCCATTTTTTATATTTTACATGCACTTTCTTTAAATTATTAAACAGAATCCATCCAAAAGATACCCATTTATATGTCTGATAAATGCTCACAGGAGGTTTTTGAAGATCCAGTTCTCTGGATCCCATTGGTAGCCACTATGCATACACTGTTTAAGTCATATTGAGGGCGAGCACTGTTAAGGGTGCCGCTGCCCTGCGGGACAGGTGAGTACTGCGTCTCGTCCGTCTTCTCTGCAGCGCCTCGGGAGGGCGCCAGCCTTTGCTCCTACAGCAATCCCCCCTCCTGGCCCCTTTTCGCATTAGCCAGGAGTCAGGCTGTGTTATCACTGTCAAGATGGCGACCGCCCATAGCCATCCCCTTTCAGCTTCACAACGACTCTTCAGAAACCTGTGTGTGAAGTCACGGAGACCATGTTCAGCAGCTTGGAAATGCTTCCTACTGTGATAAGAAGGTGGCTCGGGGGATAGTCTTTATACATTGATGTGTTAGGGATTACACAGGTACAACCCTGGGGTCTTCTCTGAGACAAGCATGGCCGCAGCTTAGAATACAGATGTTTTTGTTCTTTTAATAAAATGCTTTAAAAATATTTCTAAAATTGTATTACACTACCAATATTACACAACTTGACTAACCATTTCAATCTATGTGCACCCCTCACCTGCTCTACCGAGTAGCGTGGGTAGACACATTTCAGTTTTTCAAATGTTCTCCAAATGCTGCCCTCCGGGACAAACGTCCCCCTCTGCTTCAGTCAGAAGAGCCTTACTCACATCATCATTACAATCATGGAAACCCTCTACACTGAGAGGCTGAATCAGAGTCAAAGCCAAGGCCGTAACCATGCTTTAGACATTGGGGGCTTCCAAATGAATACACTTCCCCATCATTTTTTTTTTTTAAGCGGGTATTGGGCCGCTTAACATACGTAACAGAATCACTGTTACGTCGTTACACCAGCTGGTGTTGGAGTAGAAGCAGATTCCTCCACCCTTCGTCTGAGCAGCTTGAAGCCCCAGCTGGAGCGCGTAGTCCGGTATCGATCCACAGAGCCAGGTCTCCGTGAAGCACATAACTGAGAGGCTGTAGAAAAGTCTCTGTCTCTCCTCACCAGCAGCTGAAGTTGGTCCAGTTTGTTGCTCAGTGAGCGCACGTTGGAGAGAAAGATGCCTGGCAGAGGTGTGCGAGAACCACGCTGCGGGGTCGCACTAACGAGCCGAGAAACCGGTCCATTTATAGGGTTCATAAAAGGAGATCATATATTTTACATATTTTCTGCTGTATATTGGGGGGGAGGGGGCAGATTGGTACTTTCTCAGTAATTGGGGGGGACACGACCCCCCCCATGGATAAGTGGTTACACCTATGGTCAAAGCATACTGCAGCGTCTGATGCTTTTGACAGGCCTAAGCGTAATGTTTTCGGTCGGAACATCCTTGATTCTCTTGCATTTGAAATGTACCAATATATACTGTATATTGGTTTTGCTTTGAAATCCCCTATACCTCTCTGGCTCCTCCCATGGGAAAGCACTGAACCTTGCTTTTGTATGATCGGCGTAGGTGCAGCCAAGTGAAAGCATGGTGGGAATCAGTGACTGATGAAGCCTCAAAAGTCTTTCTTGCAGTCTCATGAGACAACCAGAAGAACGCATGGACATCTAATCCCCATCGCAGTCATTCTGACTGATGGTAATGGAGAAGCTGACCCTGTCGCTCTGGTCTCCCCCACGCATCATTCTCCGTTTGCAACGCCTTTTAAATTGCTGAGTGGGTGTGTTGTTAAGAAAAGGAGTATCGGACTATAGTTTAGACAGAGAAGCCTCACACCTGACCTTCAGAGACATAAAATGTCTTTACTCACTGAGGAGTTTGCTCACAATCAGCCTGGCTGGATGTGATTCCAGTCCAATGTGTTGCGCCGCACTGTAATTGCTGCCTGATAGATGGCGGCGAACAGCTGTACATCACAGGGAATGTTCTCCTGCAGGAGCTAAATGGTTTCTTTAAGTTCATCGGGGGTGCCCGAATGACTGTCGCTGCTCTTGAAAATGATCAAGTGTTGTGTTATCTCCTTCTGTCAAGTAGAAAGCCATTTTTGTTTTTAAAAAATGGGTTATGGAATACCAAGGATGCTTTTGAAGGTACACAGTGCAGCATAGATGATGGCAGTTTGAAATGGAGGAGCATATTAATAGTAGTCAGGAACTTTCTAGATAAACAAGCTGAAAGCTCATTTGTCTCTCCCGATCCAGTCATTTATTTCTTGGCATGCACAGTGCCTTCATGATACACTGGTCCTCCACGAGGCTCTGTGACCGGTATAGTGTGCGGTGTCCATCTTGCTCTCTGTCAGCCCTTGGCTAATATCATATCATTTATTATTGTCTGCTCTAACTGCTCTCTCATGGTTGCAGTTATTCACACATTTTAAAAACATATGTCGTCAGTTTGATTTGTTTCAGCTATGGATTACAATTAGTCCCGTCTTGACTTTCAGGTGAGACAATTGCAACTCTGTATGTATTTAACCAAACACGCGACTGAGGCAGTGCTAAATATTCAGCATTAAGCTCTAATGCAGTTCAGCTGCACTGACCTAGTGCAGAGATGTGCATTGATTAAAAGTGTATCCGTTTGTACTCAACATGTTGGTGAAAAGCTAATCTAAAACTCCTTCCTTTAGACCAATTGTACAATTTATCCATTTTTACTTTGATGCAGACGCGCTTGGCTAAAATCTACACTTCACAGAGTATTTTTCTAGCTGTAAAAAGGTTTTTGTGTGTGAATCTGATGCTTTCAGCACCAAGACCTGAGCACCACAATATAATCCAGGTTTCTCCACACGGTATGTGTGTGTGTGTGTGTGTGTGCGCGTGTCCCTATTTTGTGTGTACGGGAAAAGTTATTTTCACTTACAACAGAGCTGCTGTCCAATGAACAGTTCAATAGTCTTAGTTGGAGGAATAGCAACAATTAGGAAGATGGCTTTAAACACAAGCTGCACTGCAAGGTCGGTGTGTGTTTATGTGTGAATGGTGGTTTTTAATTTCAAAATACCCACTACAGTCAGTCATAATATTAATGAGCTCCCAGAGCTATTTTGGCCTGTTTGGTAATTTCCTCCAGCTCATATGAGCAGACCATCTCTTGTGAAATTCGGACTCATGAGACTAAACAACCAGAAACCTCCAACATAACTTTTTTGGTCACATTCCTCAGGTTAGTTTATATACTACTTTATACTGTCCACAATATCCTGTAGAATCTGTTGGATCTGTCCCTCTTTTTGATCCTATTCCGGTTGGCCTCCCTGATGACCCTCTGCTGGGCCTTCTCACCACTGGTATGTCTAGCTCCACTGATTTAAAATGCATAGAAGTTATTGATGTCCCAGAGAGAGACACACACACACACAAAGGAATTGCACAGTTGTATCCGTCTTATTTTGTTGACAGAATGGATATACACTTTTATTCCAGCACATTTCTGGTACTAAATGCAGCCCCCAAGAAGTCTTAACGTCTGAGGAATGTATTCATCATTGAAACAATTAGTACTCTCCTCATCCAACGACTATCCACAACGTATAAAATGAAAAACTTATTTTGAACCTGTGCTACCCGTACTATGATCGAGGCATTAAACCAGAACTTCCGACTTATCTAATAGCGGCAAATCCCCTGTAAAGTCAACTGCCAAAGGGCCGCATTATAAAATCTTGTCTTAAGCATTTCATTTGTATTCAGGAAAGAGAATACATTCCCTCCGGAAGTTGCCTCGGGTGCTGTGAAAACACACCGTGTCCTTGACTGCAATTTATCCCCATTGATTTTGAACAGGCTTCCTGCACTGAGATCCCATTTTCCAAACAGATTTAACATTGAATTTGTTGTTATGAGTCGGAAGCTGAGCGGATGAGATTTAGATCTGTGGCCCCTGTGGAGTTTTGGGTCAGTTGGAGAGCCCGACCTCTCCGTCACCGGCTACCTTCTGTTTTCTCACGCTGTGCACGGCACGTCACGTGTTTGTGCACTTGCGCTCCCGCATGTGTTTCTATCTGCTTGACAAGTATGTGTATATGTACATTGCTGCTAGTTAATAGTGGTGCCATTTAGTTGCAAGGCTTCTGCAGGTGATTCTCTTCCAGCTCCACCACTACATGACTATGATTGACAATGAGATGGCCATCTCTGTATCTTCTGAATTCCTATGTATTATGCAGTAGACTTTGGGCACTCAAATGGGTGAACTAATAAAAGCAATTTCACAAGAAAAATATGTAAAACGTGACACTGTGAAGTGTCTTTAGGCCAGTTTCCTTCCAGAAACACAACTTCCAGAAATACATTTTTTTTGTTAAATGTCTAGAAGCTCGACATGGCCCGATGGGACGTGTAACATGTTTTTTCTTCCTTCTGGTGGAGAAATCATCTTCACATGAAGGAATAATAAAAAATGACAGCATCTCCAGCCTGACACCCGTGGCATTAACTCCCCGGTAAAGCGATGAGACTAGATTTGACTCGTCTCCCAGCCAACGTGTTAAA
This sequence comes from Pungitius pungitius, assembly GCF_949316345.1. Classification (NCBI taxonomy): domain Eukaryota; kingdom Metazoa; phylum Chordata; class Actinopteri; order Perciformes; family Gasterosteidae; genus Pungitius; species Pungitius pungitius. The sequence continues at coordinate 2,527,149 of NC_084904.1, forward strand.
TCTAAATCCGAGGCAGCCTTTCGAGCACACATGATCGAGCTCTGACGGATTGCTTTTACTGCTGTGGCTTGGCCACCTCTAGATTACAGACCATCAGTGATTGGCAAATCTAGCACAGCATGGTGTGGTTTTCACCCCAATGTTGTACTCTGATTTACAACCTGTCGTCTGGGTGTATTTCAGAATGATTAAGGCCATTCATTAGTCCCAGACTCCTGACTGTCAAAAAATAATTAATCAGATTCTTTAAAAGGTCCAGCAGCAAGGTTAAATTATACTTCTGCTTCCTCATCAGTCTCACTTAAATAACTTTCATAAAGTGTAAGAGCCGGTTATTGCAGGCTTTGCAAAACTAATGTGTGTATATTTAAAAAGTAAAACTCTTGAGATGCATGTTTAATTTTTAGATTTGTTTTTCTCATTAAATGAAATTCCACCCTTGGGTTCTACCATACTTATAATTGACATTGTTTTTATTGGAGAGTTTACTACAGTTCACTGGGACTCATTCGCAAATCTGGCCCACAGCTTCTCACCTCTGGCATAGTATGCAGATGAGCGCTGATCTGCTCATTAGCCGCCGTGAGGTGAATATGATTGGCATGCAGCAAAGAGCATGTTACCTCTGTCCAGTTGGATAGACAGCGCTATGGCCTGGGTGGCCCCGCTGTATGTACAAAACCCACACACAGCAGAAAGCTGAGACTACCGACTATACCTGGACTAGTTAGAACCTTACTTGCACTTATCGCACTTTAATGTTTGGCTTTCTTGAAGCATTTGCACTCTCTTGATTGTTGTGGTTCTGCTCCTTCTTGATTGATTGCGCTTATTTTATGTCGCTTTGGATAAAACGACAGCTAAATGATACACGTAAATGTAAACCACCCAGGACCAGCACACCTGGTTCTAATTCTGGAAAGCTAGCTGGTTGTTCAGACAACTTTTCAGCAGCATTAAATGTGCAGAACCTGAATTATTATTGGATACTTTTTCTTTCTCCTCTCCTCACTTTTCGCACCATGTTTTCCTGCATTTGTTTCTTCTCTCCCTTTCTACTGCACACTGAGGGACTGCTTTTGCATTTTAACGAAAAGGCAAATCCCAGGAGATTCAACAAATTGGAGTATCTGAGGTTCTCCCCAGCCTCTGGCTTTTATAAAACTACAAAGCAGTGAGTTTTAATCCACCCTCAGCCTCTCCTCTGTGTCCATCCTAATCACTCGTATTCCTGATCCCCGATTTGCAAATGACATCCTGTTCTCTGAACCTTTTGGGGTTCAACACTTTCAGGTAATCTTAGTTTTTGGTTTGTCTGGCAAATATGCAAATGAGTACATTTGTATGAATTAACGTGAATCCTAATTGTGCACTTTAAAGCTCTCAATCTAAAGCCATATTTCTATTCATTTAAATGTTCTTAATAATACATGCAAAAGGAAGATTGGAAATTCTTAAAGCACAGATAGAGACGTATTTTCATGAAAAGATATGGATCAAAGAGCAGGTCCTTCTGTTTGAAGCTTGATGCAGTCACTCTTCCTGTTTTACTAAATTATAGCAGACTCACTAAAAGCATTGGCTGAGGGAAGGCAGCAGTGCCCCCTCCTCATCTCCGTCTCTCTGTGCATCTCTGTGTAAATCTCTCAGTCTGTATCTCCCGACAACAAAGATGTAGCTTTTATATCGCATCTCCACCCGGGAGGTGTGCGGGAAGTAAAGTGGCATTTACAGATGGCACATAGTTTGAAGTTAATGCGCCTCAAAAAATAGCAGATTTTCGAATTTCTTTGATTTGTTCTGTTTGGGTCTGGATCCCTTGATCAAGTTGAGTGGCGTCATTCTACGCTGTAATGAATCAAAGTGTGTGGAGGCACAGAGCAGAGTGGCAGCTCTTCAGTCACACAGGGACTTTCCATAGAAAGCTTCCAGTGCAAACACTATGGCACAGAACAAAGAACAGGGCCTGCTGTTTGAAGCTTTGCAGTATTTTTTGGGGGGGAGGAAATTGAAGACACACACACACACACACACACACACACACACACACACACACACACACACACACACACACACACACACACACACACACACACACACACACACACACACACACACACACACACACACACACACACACACACACACACACACACACACACACACACACACACACGCTCACATTGTCCCTTCCTCTCTGTCTTTTCGCTGACTTTCTTCACAGATACAATAGTTCAGTATAAAAAGAACCCTGCAGGGGGTAAAAAAAAAAAGGACATCTTGATGTTTTACAGTTTGCCGCAACACGTTTTTTTTTTTTACACCTTTACAGAATAAAAGGAAGCAACACAAGAGGACACCAGTCCTCTCTGTGTGTCCTCATGTCCAGACACAAGAGCAGCTTTGACATATCTCACCCTTCTATCTCGCTGATATGTCTTAGCAGGTTAAAGTCAATGTTTCAATGTTACTGTGAATAAACGTTGAAATAGTAAAGTCTACATTTGTTTTGTTTCAAACGAGAATCCGACCAGGATTGGAGTAAACAGCAAAAGCAGCCCTAATAAAATTAGAAATAACGTCCCCCGAAATCCTTTGTCACAATAAGATTCATTTTATATCTCGATAGCGATTTCATTAACATATAGTATGCTTTCTGGTAATTCAACAACTAAAAAGTCAAATATAAAATACCACATAAATGTGTATGATTTAATAGTTTACAATTTCAATTAAGAACTGCAGAGGGAAATCATTTTGAGGTAATGTGTACTAACCTCTCTGGGGTCAATTTGAGCCCCCTTAATGTTTATCGTCTCTAAATAATTGATCCGCAGGACATTTATTTGCTTCATATTTCATGACTTTTCTTAATTGATATTGGACAACTTGGTAAACATGATGATGTACTCAGCCAGCCAAGACATACAATCAGCATTGGAGCTCTTCATAACACCACCAATCGAAAAGGACACACTCGAGATGACAAATGGAGAGACGAGGAGTGTGTGTGGGGACAGCTGCAAACATGTGGATGTGCAAAAGGTCAAAAGACAAAGTAAAAGCAAGCTTTCTGGCTGCTGACGCTGGAAGGGAAATATTTCCAGCCACCATGTCTCTAAACACATGCCTCTTCTCCTCCCGTCACGTTCGCTCTGATGACGGAGGAACAAGGCAGCGCCGACCACAGTGCCACCAACTTGCACACGACTGGGAGAAGTGATCAAAAATTAATTTGACTTTTTTTGTTATGTATATTCTCCTGGGATCAACGAGCCACGAGCATAACACACGTAAAGGTAATATAAAAAGTGTAAAAAGTTATCGCTTTTATATTAAACTGTAAACCAATTAAAATAAATTAATATTTAACTGGTGCAGCATATGCTCATTTAAATAAGTCTTGTCCCCTCAAAAAAAGACCCCGAAAGAGCTCTAGAGCAGTGTTTCTCAACTGGTGGCAATTAGAACGCCCCCCCCCCCGTCGGCAACACGTTACCGCTAGCAACCCCCCCCCCCCCCCCCCCGTTTGAGGATTTGGGTCGAGGCTTGTCATTAAGGGGTGATGGGTGGGTCCCGGAGACAGACAAGTTGAGAACCACTGCTCTAGAGCGTCCGTGTCGTGCACAAGGCGAGCCGCCCAACATTAATGAAGTTTACCTTGACTTGCATGGTGTCACAGGAGTTGCTGCTGGTGCGGAGGGGGGGGCAGGACTCAAACGCAGGATTCCAAAAAAGTGTGTTTAATCCAAAACAAGGCAGACGTGCACAACCGACAGCATGACGTAGACAGAGGACAACAGGCACACTGGGCTTACTGGGGAGGGGGCAGGTGATTGGACACAGGTGGAAACAATCAGACAATCACAGGACAAGGCAGGAAGGGACACAAGAGACATGAAACTACAAAATAAAACAGGAAGCAGAACCAAATCGTGATACATTAAAGCTCAGTGACATTACTTTTTTCGGGTGAATTATAATGTGTTCAAATCTTATCAAATATACTGTAGCTTTTGGTGAGAAACCTTTATTTGACAACAACTACTTTACAGTAACATAAAATTGATAATAGAGTTGTAATTTTGACCTGTGTAACCTAGTAACGACTAGTTCTAACCAGCTTAAAATACATTATTGAAACTACTAATACAATAATTTATTTCCTAAATAAAAAGAGACCATTTAGAATGTCGACAGTTCACGTTAACTTCAGGACGGTTGAATTGATTATATTGATTAAGAGTTGTCATTGCAGCTCTACCCCCTCAAAAGCATTGGGGTGGGGAATTCAAAGAATGAATAATATTCTATGAAACCTAATCTTACCATGATATCAATGTCAGGCCAGCGCTGCTGGTACTATGTCTGATAACAAATGCAGAATGATTGAACTCACATCCTCAGAAGCAACGAGACACCAATCCTCTGCTGGTCTGATACATGTTTTTTCTCTGTTTTGGTCAATTTCATCTTCTCTTCATCCAACAAGCCCCTCAAAAGCTTTTCTTATTTGCCCTTCTGGGACCCCTCCTGACCCTATCATTCCAGTCCAAGACCCCCCCTGCCCCCTAAAAGAAAGCATCTTAACTCCACCTCTTCCACACTCCTCTCTCTCTCTCCTCCTTTTTTTTTTTTTTTTTTTTTACCCCTTTCCACACGCCATCAAGTGTTAAATGAGAGTGCAATGAGTTGACTTTGAGAGCAGAGAGGATGAGAGTGAGTGGTCTGTCACAGGAGAATGACCTCAACAAGCCGTCCACCCCGTGAGTCCCCAACCGCTTCCAACGCCTGCACCACCAACATACACTCGCATCCACGCAGCCTGTTCCATCAGCCGCAGAATAGAAGTGTGCTGTTACAAAGGCTACGGATTGGTTGCCTATTGATCACAATCAAACCACCTACGCATCTGATGGGGAATCCCTGATGAATATTGAGGTGAACGATGCAAAGGTGCACACATAGACACACACACACACACACACAACCCTGCGTAAATTCATCCATGCATGCACAAACACTTCAAGAATTCCACCGGGACCTCTCTCCGTTTTCAAATTGGTTTAACATCCTGACTAAGACTCCAATATGCTCACACGAAATGATAACTAGGCAAAGTAATTGGATTTTAAGGAGAAACAGTTTCATCCGAGGCTGTCGCTGCAAAGCAATTTCTGAATCTGAAGCAGTAATAAATATTGATATAATGTGCTGACATAATGTGTAAAGTCCTAAAATGGGAATGATGAGGGGTGGCAGTGGAGTCCAACCGAAAGAAAATGCAAACAAGACCTGACCCAGTTTCAAGCTTGTCACCTGAAGTAAATCAATACACCTGCTCGAAGTCCCCCAATTGATCAATTGCACACAAATGTTTGGGAGCACACACACACACACACACACACACACACACACCCACACACCCACACACACACAAAAAAAAGGGACATTGTATCACAGAGGACAGATATGTTCCTCTACCATGTCAGAGGCATGGCCCAAGAATGAAAAAGCTTAATTGTTCTTGAAATAAATTGAAGAAAAAAAAATCAAGATAGTAGAATAGAGAGTCAACTCTAGGGCAGGAAATAAAGCGAGAGAGCTCGTTCTACCATGCACTTTGGAATATGTGGTATTCACGGGCTATAAGAGGGGACTCACATGATGGTATTAGATGAAGAAGATGTGAGAATTATCTCGCTAGTTGTGATAAATGCTTTTAACAGAGGTCTCTTAACATTAGAAGGAAGGATTATTCAAATCTTATAGTATTATCTTTGTGTCGGTCCGAAAACTGTCACCACGAGGTCCATTGGTGACTAGTGATCCAGACACACGGTCTCACTCAGATGGACCTAAGTGAGTTGAGTTTGAAAGTTTAGTCCGGGTATTTTAAATGTTACCTAACAGCCCCCCAGCCCACAGGCACACAAAACATGAGTTGCTGAAGACGCCCTTAAGGTGACCAGAAAAATGTCAATTTGAACATTAAATTGATGTGACTAAACTCTTTCTTATGTGGGAAAGTCTGTTTCATACAATACTACTAATACATATTATACTACTAATACTACTTCTAATTGATATTTATTGGATGTTTTTTTTTGTCAACTGCTGTTTGGTCAAAAATGTCAAAAATGAGCTTTCAATCTCATGTCACCTTTCAAACATTAAACGTGTGTTTAAACCTTATTTAGTGCACTCTTCAGGAATCCTTAATAGACTTATGATGGACAGGTCCAAATTGCATTTCTCCAGTATTTTTTTAAATCCCTCCGTGCCTTCGACTCTTTTTCCATCGTCGAATCAATCATTAATATTACAGCTGTCACCGCGTGATCTTGTTTTGTGGTTAACAATATGTAGCAAGTAAGTTGTCATTGCACGTGCTGTTACCACAAACTGGGTTACCACAAAAAAAAGCACAAAAAGACAAGAAAGTGTGGACAGGACAAATTCAAAACTAATTGTAGGCATAATTATTTCACAAGATATCAGTTGCAAAGATAACCTTCATTTTTAGACAAAAGAATCTATTTTTGATCGAACTTCCTCAAACATGTCAACCTCTTGACTCTATCTGAAGAAATGGTTTAAAAATACTTTACATTCCTATTATTTGTTTCCAGACTGTCTCAGCTCACTCTGCTTGACTCAGTCCCCTCCGATTTTGGCAGGACTTTGATAATCTGAATAACCAGATGAGCTGAGCCTGTGAGCCAGCTTTGAAATCATGCCAATTCAGCCTGTAAATCATGTTTAACGCGGCTGTGAAAAAAGGACGACTCCACAGTAAAGTCGTATTAATGAGTGGAGAGCTGTGTAATCTGAAGAAAATACTGTGAAAGAAATGAGGTTGACTTGTGTCTGGAGATGGAAATATCATGATCGACATTACGAAAGAAGTCAAACTTCTTTATTCATTCCGTTGTGGTTGGAGGCTTTAGGTCTTTGGGTTGTCCCTCAATCGTTCTGTCACATTCTTGTAAATGATCACTCTCAGGAATGTCTGAAGGGAATTACGTCAATACCCGGGAAAAACGTCATCTCGGATGCCAATTTCCCTCAAATATCTAATCTAAGATAAATGATGACTTCTGGACAGATGTGGGAGCATATTCAGCAGACACTGCTTGGCGGAGGCATACACCCGCAATAAGGTAACTGTAGGCTTACACAAAGAAGGTTGGATATAAGCTGGTAAACCACATTGCTTTCTGACAACAAAAATATTGTGTTGTCCATCTTAATAAACCTCAGAGACCTTGGGGATCTGCAGCAGGGAAGCCGTATTTTTAAAGGGAAACATGGCCTGAAATTTTTCCAACCAGCTCTGTGTCGTTGCAGTGTGAGCAGATGATTTGCGGCCTATCGTCCCGTCTGGAAGATTGCTATAGGGTAAGGGTGCCATTCATCTGGACACACAATAAAGCACAGAGCTGGTTGGAAACCAACAAAGCATTCCTTTAAACTTGCAGTAGTCCTAGCATTGCTGGCTTGGGACCAAGGGTTTGGGCTTTTTTTTGTGTGCACCTAGCGCTGTTTGTGTGTGTTCAACACATCTAGGATTTAGACCACTAATATAGCAGCAGAAAACACTATTCAAAGACGTAGTTGGATGTCTCGTTTGCACAGGGTGAAGTCGCTTTCCCTCCGTGTGGGTTGTAATCTGAGCTTTTCTATTCCTCGTGGAGCCCGGTCACGCCTGCTTTTATTGCGATGGCGCACGCCAGCGAGCCCCGTGGGTTTGTCCACGGCCGCCCCGCTCTGCATGGCTCTCATTCAGCGTTCACGGCAGACAAGGCCCATTCGGACAGCCCGTTCGCTGCACTCTTAACCGTTTTGCGCAAGTTGAGGCAACAGAAATACTTTGATTCTAAAATCCTGCAGCTTAAGTAAACACCTGCCCCCTTGTTTCTTTGAACGTTTACAGGAGGTGACTGTTGGACATGTGAAAAGGCCTTTGTATTGAGTGACCGGACTGAGTATTGAGAAATCTGTGACATATGGATCTCGAGGACTAGTCATAGCATTTTTAATTTCTAATGCTCTTAGCGGAGTTCATAGATGTAACACATCGTCTCTGCTTCCACATCCTGTATGTGAGGGACATGCAACATGAAAATGCGATCTGAGCCACATACGCCTTCTTCTTTATTTTTCTGAGCCGAGGAGGAAGCAACGACACAATGCAACAAGCAAATGGAGCCAATATGCTACATTACAGATGGAAGAAAAGGGAGAAGATGACTGAGTGTTGGATAAGATGAAAGAATTTAGGAAGAAGCATTCCTGTGGGCGCAGGGACGGGGAGGCTGATGGCAGACGGGTGTAGAGTGACGTGGTAAAAGAAGTCCTTCAGCATGTCTTTTGTGTCATTTTGAAGGGATTGTATATAGATTACCTTTTGTTGCTTCTATATTTCGGCATTTTTTGAGTAGGTGTGAGCCTGCACAGTACACACAATACCTGCACTCTACATTGTTTTCACACATCGGCCATATACGCTAAGAAGTGTGTGTTCATTCTGTTCCTTTGCCAATAACCCTCTCTATATATTATTATATAAATAATAATAATTTGTGGTATCCCATGATGGAGAATAGTGAGTGTGCAAGCAGACATGTTTAGAGTAAACATTTTGAATTTATTTAACCGATTATACTGGAGCACCAACTAGCGTTCATGACTTCAGACAACAACAAACCACAGTGAACATGAACGAAGAAGCTGACGAGACCGTGTCGGTTGGCCCCGTGAATGGGAAATCTTATTATAATAAACACACGGAAGGAAGCGTCGATAAGAGCATGGTTGTGTGTGTGACAGAGGGGCTCTGTCCACTTCAATCTACCTGTCTAGTGGGTTGGTCTAACTCAGGTGGCTTGCCACCTATGCACCTCCAATCACGGTGGGATACCCAGCTGCAAACAATTATTCCCCATTGTTGTGATCACAGGGCGGGGCTCTTCCCTGGAGAGTATATGTATGAGTGCATTTACCTGTGGTGGGTCTTTCTTACTGCTTCTCGGGGGTACAATGTTTGCTTGGGGGTTCCTGTGAAACTCACCTGGTCGTGGCGTTGGGTAAGTTTTGGTAATATAAATTGTTAGGCATTGTTTGGTGGTAGCTGACGCTCCTGTCTGCATAGTCAGCCGTGGTTTGGAGGTTGCGGCTGAGGGAGCGTGTCTGCAGGAAGCTGGTGTGGCAACTCCCCATTCCGCGCCATCAACGGTACTCACCAGCCTGTCGACTGAGTTTGGCTTGAAAGAGCGTGGTTCTCCAGCCTGGGTATAGTTACTTAAGTGTGACACCATATTCCGACGGTAGGCTGTCTCATCTGTACTGTGATTGCAGTTGCTCTGGCCAGCTGTTTTAGCGATGTGTTAATTTGAATCCGATCTGCAGCCAAGCGGCACTGTCATGATGCATCGCTGAAGCCCTACGGCTGACCAGTGGATCACCTGCGGAGGCAAGCCCCCAAGATATTGCGGAAACCCCCTCCACTGCTGTTCTGTCTGGACTCGTTTTGTGAATTAATCATTTTTTTCTTTGTTTTGTGTATGTGTGGGCCCCGTGGCTGATATTTTGTGTTAATGGTTTTCTTTTTTATTTAAGGAACAGGAGTTGCTTGGGCTGCTGGTAAGTGGTTGGCTGAGCCTGGTGGTGGCGGTCCCCTTCGTTTTCATTTATATTATTTCATTATATATTCCGTTGTGTGGGTTTCTTTTATTTTGTTTGGTTTTCTTTCTGTGACATTAGGGACCGTCCACTCCCACCTTTTCCTCAGTAATCATCTCTGCCAGCGAGCCCTCAGTCTTCTTTTCCTGGTTTGGTTTATTTCTTTTTGTAACACGGATGACTTTTAAGCATTTCTCATTGGTTTGGTTTAATCGTGTATCAATTTGTAGATCATATCAATCGTCTTGAGACTGTATTTTAAGAATGATGTAATTATAAATAAACGTGTAGTTTTGTATAATGGAATCACGTCTAGTGCCGGTGTTGTTCGAACCTGTGTCCTCTTGTTGACCCTAAATAGGTGCTCCATGTCATTAATTCCGGGGTTGAAATTCCCACGGTGGCGTTGCTAGCATATTAATTTAGATTATCTGGTCGTCCTCCCGACATGTTCAAGCTGTGCAACAAGGAATTCACATCGAGCCTCAAGTATCACCTCAACGCAAAACAATTAGCAGCTAGCGTGGACGTACAAGGACCCACACCCAACCCACACTGCACCAGATGACTGGTTTAAGGACCAGGGTAACTAAGACCACGTCTGAAAAAATAACCAATGTTCTGAATGTACTTGAAAGTATTGGTCTACTTGAAAAAACAGTTTACAGAAGGTCTACTTAGCTATAGGCTACCTGAATTTCTCTTTCTCTTTTGTTTGCTGGTATTGGTTGAACAAAAATAAAAATCCATGTGAAAAAAATTACTTCTCACTGTTCTCAGGTCAAATATTTATGCAATTAAAATTAGATTAATTTTGATTAATTAATTACAAAGCCTCCAAGTAATATTTTTAATCGAGTCCCCGCCCTAATATATATATATTATATATATATTGACCTTACATATATTTTTTTTATAATTTTTAAAAAAAATATTTTCTTTGACCCTACATATTTTGACTTTTTTCACAATATTGTTTTCCCATGACATTCAGGTATACGATCCGGATTCAAGTGACTCAGAGCCAGGTCTTGTTACAGAATCTGAAAATGAAGTGCCAATAATTCAGAAAAATGGTTTACAAACAGAAAATTCTAAACTAACTGGTTGATGTTGTTGCTGGTTGATGTTGTTGCTCCACTTATAATTTATTTATTTTCACAAAATAAATTATTTTTGTATTCTGTTTTGTATAGGAAAAGTGTTTAGTGTTATATTGATATGAATAAATACAAATTAATCAAATTGTGTTGTCCTTGTTAAGGGCTGTTGACCTGATTGACAACTGTCAACAGCTGACTGTAACTTGTACTTTTCCAGCAAGCAATTTCGCCGTTGAAAAGACGTTTAAAAGACATCTATGACCCAACATTGAAAAGACGTTGAAAATTGGTTTAAAAGTGAAAGTTGTTTCAACGTCTATTCGTAGACGTTGAAAAGACGTCTTTTCAACGTCGGGCATAGACGTTTATTCAACGTCTTTTCAACCAAAAAATGTTCACTGGGACACGTCCCTGTCACTAATGCCAAATGCCCCAAATTTCTGTACTTTAAACCTTATCTGGGTTCAACCCTCAAGGGACATGGTGGCTCTTCCTAAATCTTTTTTTACTTTTGGGTAACTGACATTTATAAAAAATCATAATGGGATATTGCTCCAGAGACGGATTGGTGCATCTTGGAGGATCAACCATGCTATTCATCCTTCCTGCATTGGTAAAGGCACAAGTGAGTTGAATTTGAATGTAACAGAGAATTGGAGGGTGGATGCAGTAAAAAGGGTAAAGAAATATACACCCTGTGCCAGACTGTCAGTTTAAGGTTGTCCACAGGATGCCCTGAAGTAGACAAACATGTGATTGTCTTGAAAAATGCCCTCAGAGGCTGTAATAAGTTTCATGTCAGTGTGACCACTGAATGAGACACATCTGCTCATCTTTACTGACTCATCTGGCCTTCTCTCCCGTCAAAAAGGTGGAACCCTATAGGCTATGTAGCGTGGCTAATAAGTGCTAAAAGCAAAGCAATTAACATCAAATTTCGTCAATTCATCCAAAAGATTCTTCATCATTCTTGACAATGCCATCATAACCAAGTGAACGCGCCATGTGTTTCTGCATAACCCCTTGGGTTCACTTCTCTGAAACAACCAGTGGGGACAATGCCCCCACTACTACCTCCGCGGTAGCACGCTCAAGACTTGGCGGGTGGGATTTGAACCCACTGGCGGTGCGCACAGAGGCTTTTGGCACCCTGCACTCACCCCTACACTACCAGTCCTGGTCACATTTTGGCAACTTTGATTCTCCTATTTAACCTTGAGCATGTGAGCTAAACCTCAAAATTCTTTTTAAATACTATTTCCACACCAGGGCTTGAACCCACAACCTTCAAGTGCAGTGCAGGCTTGTGGCAGCAGCTCTTCCGCTGTGCTAATTCACCACACACCAAACAACCCTTTGTTTGTTGTATTTAACCTTGAGATTGCTACTCAAACCTGAAGTAAAGCCAAAGGCTCAAAGCAAAGACTGGGCTTGAACCCACAACCTCCAAGTGCAGTGCAGGCTTGCGGCAGCAGCTCTTCCACTGTGCTAAATCACCACACACTAACCAACCCTTTGTTTGTTGTATTTAACCTTGAGATTGCTACTCAAACCTGAAGTAAAGCCAAAGGCTCGAACCCACAACCTATAGAGTAAGGACAGTAGCTCCTCAGCTCTTGTGGTGCACTACCTCACCATGCACCAATTAAAATTTTGTTTCTCGTATTTAACCTTGAGACTGCTACTCAAACCTCAAAACTCTTTCAAAGCAGAAGTGATGTCTGCATGAAGGGGCTTGAACCCACAACCTCAGACAGCAGGTTGGAGCCTGCAGCCCTTCAGTTGTTCCCTTGTGCTATTCAAGCACATGCCTCATTGTGTCCGTTTCTCATTTTAGACCTTGGGATTGTTTACTAAACCTCAAAACGGTTTCAAAGTTTGAAGCCCTGACTGCAACCAAACCCTCCTTCTGAGAGAGCAGGTTTGAACTGAGGATCCTCCACACTTCAGCCTTCCTGCTATCTACCTGCACTGTTCCACCACACACCTGTTGATGCTTTTGAATCCAACCTCAATTCTTATAGATTCTCATAGATTCTACCTACCTGAATTTCTGAAAGTACTATATTTCTAAATATGCTATTCCTACACTTGTCTGCTGGAATTGGTTGATCAAAAATAAAAATCCATGTGAAAAAAATTACTTCTCACTGTTCTCAGGTCAAATATTTATGCAATTAAAATGTGATTAATTTCGATTAATTAATTACAAAGCCTCTAATTAATTAGATTAATATTTTTAATCGAGTCCCGGCCGTAATTATTGTATCTGAAGAACAACTGAATTTACTTGTATGAAACGCCCTGCACAAAACCCTTCAAGGTGTGAGCTTCCTGCTTTCCACTACACTTTCTCATCAAAGGATGGTGGAGGGTTATGTAAGCCTTGGACATGCCCTCACAGTTATTTTTTATAAACTTGTTTCTAAATAAACAATGACCAGCCGGTGTGATCCTCTTCAAATACAAAAGGTAAAGAATTCCCACCGTATTTTTTAAATGTGTGCATATACTGAGACTCTGGAAGACAGCTCGCTGTGGAAGGATTCTCTAAACACGTAACATTCAAAGATGTGTATTGCGGCAACGGTAATGAGCCACGAATTAGACATCAAACAGCATCGGTCTAGAATAATCAGTGCTTTATGGCCGATATTGTGACTTTTTTATTCACTATAACGGAGACCAGAGGAGATTATATTTATGAACCATTAATCAGACATGGCCTCTTACTGGGAGGAAATTGGAAAAAAATATAACGGTATCATCCAGAGAAAAATGCATTAAAAAATGATTCATACAAGTGAACCCCTGTATAATAATATATTTCTAAAACAGCTCATATTGTCTTTATGTCTATAATAACTAAGTGTGTTTCTTTCTGTCCATTGATGCAGTGTCTATGCAAAGTCACTAACGTCCCTTCTGGCTTTTTTGTATTTTATACCATGGAACTGGAATTATGCAGTAAAATAATTAAGCAGCAGAAGCACAAGAATAAAAGAAAGAAAATTACACAGAAGAAGATAAGAAAAAAATGCAACATAAGAAAGTAAACAGGAAAAAGAGACAAAATAGAGGAGGAGGAGGAGGAGGAGGAGGAGAAATGGAATCAAGGGAGAAGAAGACAAACAAAGAAAACAGAAGAACAGGAGAGTGAGAGGAAGAATAAAGTATAAAAGAGGCGATGATGAAGAAAAAATGCAAGAATGAGGGAAAAAAAATCATGTTAATGAGCTTTCCCAAAGGAATAACCACTGGGTTTGAATCTAGCAGTCTAATTAAAAATATTAAGCGAATTAGCATTTTCTAGAAATCTAATACCAGAAGAAGAGAAAGAAGCAGGTCAAAGAGTGATAATGACGATGAAAACAATGTTGATGAAGCGACAAGATAGAAAAGTAGAAAAAAGAGGCCGAGAACATCCTTCAGGTTACATATAATTGTCCAACTTTACTCCGTCAGGCCTAAAGTTACCAAGAAACACCACATAAACCTCTCAAAGAAATAGCCTTTGATGCTTGGTTTATTTCTGTTCTGTCTTTGCAGCTGGAGCTCCGTCAATCGGTGCATCACCACAGGCCGCTCGTGTGTGTGTGTGTGTAGTGTCAGAACTCCAGCTCACAGATACATTGGACCTCTGAGTAACATGTCAAACCTGTCAAACCTGTCAGTCCTGCACTCGAGGCCAACTGAACTGAAAGTACATCTTCAGATGTAATAAGCTCCTCCTTTGTACACGCAGTGACTATCAAGTTGTTCCCCAGGGGCCTCATTTACATTTCATATTCCCGGGCTTCACTGGAGATGTCGGAGCCCTCCATAAATGGATCATTTTTTAGCCACGGGTGAAATGTGTTGGCTTGAAAGCCAACAGCAAAATAACACTCACTCACTCACTCACTCACACACTCACAAAACCCATCACAGATGAATAAGAAAGTATTTGAGAGCAGCACTAAATAAGCTGGTTTACTTGAATATGAAACAACCCTTTGAGAATCACTGAAGTGAAATGCTTCATTTTGATGTCTTTAGAACTATAAAAGATGAATAAGGGAACGTAGTTTGTTCTTGTATCATGTTCAGTTTTATTGTGCCACAAATTGTTGTGGCACTCAGGTGCTTGGCGTGTTTAAAGAGATAAGAAACACTTTGGGATGATAAAGCTTTTGTCTACACATCTTTAAAGCTCCTTTGCAGTGGTTCACGGTGAACCTGCACACTGGATTCGTAATAAACCATTGATTTTTCACCATTCATTAACCTGCTGTTGGTCAAGACTTGAGCCCATACTTGAAAACACAACTACTGCAACCTCGTGAACTTCAGACCTTAAACTATGTGACACTTCTCAGCTACAAAAAGACGTGAAAGCCAGCCCTCCCAATTTACTCCAAAAGTATAATTTCACCCATTGTCCTCATGGTGCAGTGGACCGATGCACAATGAATCACACTCTACAGATTTATTTTTTCCACATCTTGAAATATGATTTATTCCCTGCTTCTTATCCAGCTATAAAATGTAATTTCACAGGCAGATTTCACCTCGGCCCTAAACTTTGCTGTTCACTGTTCCACAGGAATCACTTTCCTTAAAAGCTGCACCCTTCATCTTCTCTTGGATTAGATCTGGATTTATATCTTACGGCTTCATCTTTTACCAGCTTTAAGGTGATTACAGGTTGGCCAACTGCTTCTGCTGTCGCCCTTGAATGGACTCCCCGCGTGAACGCTTAGCGTGCGCGCGCGGACGGGCAGCGGCTGTCGGATGGCCGATCATGTGGCCTCTAATCCGTTGGGCAGAACCAAGGCTGTGCACAAAGAGTTCATCGGGATGTACGTTTTCATGTTACTCCCATGACCACCGGCACCTATTTGCATTCATCACGCAACACTGTGTGTGACAAATGCCAGTGGCATGCTTTACCTCCAGGCCATGAAGGAACCAACATCTCCTCAGACCTGGAACAAAAACAAAACAAACAGCCCATATTATCATTGCAAATGAAGGTAATATTTGGGGTATTTCTTTATCTCCCCCACGAGAACAGTATTCATTTTGCAACTCACACCGTCGTAGGATCTCACTCTTTCACTTGATTCTCTTCTGACCAGCTCCTCCTTACAAACTACTCTCCATAATCTATTATGCATTTATGCATTGGGGTTTGCCTTTCTGTTACTCGGTCTCCTGGATCTTTAAATCAATTTTGTTACCCATAATTCTCTACACCCTTGCCACTTAGTTACTTTCCGATGGATTTTCCACACACTCTAAATGTTTCTGATTCTGGAAAACTCTGTGAGGAACGAGATTGTAATTCATTTTTCATATTAAACACTTTTAATGATTTTAATGTTGAGATTGTATTGAGATACATCTCAACGGATTATAAATTCCCAGCTCCGATGATGTAAAAATGTCAGCACGCTCTTAAGAGAGCAATGTTGCAATCAATGTCATAACGGTAAATGTCAAGAACTTTCAATGTTGATTGGCCCAAAGGCCTTTGTGGATCTGTTTAGGATCATTATAATGTGGACATCAGTCAATCGCGTCAGACAAGAATGGCAACGGTAACTCAGATTACCACTTGTTATACAGGAGAGATCTTCAATTCTTTCAACGCATTACACCTTAAAACTAGAAGCAGATGTGCTTCAGCATCAGATCTAATTTGGACAATATATGTTTGAAAAAAACATCTACTGAGACATTCAGATGATACGGTCAGCTTTTGCTGTAAAATCATGAAAGCATGGACCCATCCTCCATTATATTAACAGTTCATGCTGGTGGTAGTGGTGTAATGCTGTGGGGGAGATTCTCTTGGTACACTTAATACCAATTTGAGCATCAATGAAACCCTGCAACCTACCCTAAGTCACTCTCCTTTTTACTTTTTTGTTCCTCACCAAATCACGAGGGGAAGGTTATCACCAGTGTACCATTTGATGTGATTTTGTAAATGTGTGTTTAACAATAATAGAAAGCTGTTGTAATGTGATCGTATTAGTGCTCTTAGCGAGACATTCATTTTCAAATACAGCTGTTATTTAGCTTTTCCCTCCTGGCCTGCATTCATGAAATAAACTGGAGCTATTATTATATTGCTCGTACGCATATTCATACTTATTATTATTTCCCATGATAGCCGAATCGTTTCAGGCAGAAATACTATATTTGTATAACAGCCTAAGGCCCTTTTAGACCCCTTTAGACCCAGCTGAAAAAGGCAAACTAGACCTAGACCCCATCCCCACCTGTCTGATAAATGGTCCGTGCCCAATTCCCTCGGCTCGCTTTACGCCGTCGCCTGTCTTTGATGTCATCAGATAATTGCTCCTTTTAGAACTCGGAAAGGGCCACTCAGCGCTCACGGGATGGAAGGGTATCCATGGTGACAATCTTTGTTATTCCACACAGCAAACAACTGTTTATTGTGCCCTGGAACAGGGAAATGCTTTCGAGGGAAGGGGGGGGGATACTGCACATCTGGGCCCGAGGAGAGAGGGAGGGAGAGAGACAAACGAGTCAACAACACATCAATAGATAAAGACAGATATGTCGCTGAAATTGAACATATGCTTATTATTATTATTATTTTTCTCATTTATTTCTGTTGCATCAGCGCACTCCTCCCGGAGCAACCATTTCCCTCACGTTTTGTTATTACTAATGAGTGCACATCTATATGTAGATGATTTGGAATAAGCCATTTGTAAGGCGGTCATCTCTTGGCCTCATCCATCCTCCTTTTTTCTTGTATTAGACTTGATGCCCAAGCTAAACTCCACTATATGTCAAAGCCCTTTGAATTACAATCCTCTTCACACTCCAGTGAAACGACGAAATTGGCAATCTCACCTTTTGCAGCCATTACCATTAGATATTGCCCAATGCAATTATGGCATAAAATGTATGGCTGCCAGCTATGTGATTGACTTTGACTGGCTGCGGTATCAACTTTGTTGTAACAAGATAATACGAGTCATTTTCTTAATGTGTGCCAGAATAATTTAGGAAGCTCATAACGAGCAGTGAAATATGTGAGCCCACAGCGAGAGTTTCACAGGACTGTGAGACTGCTTCTTGTGTCAGAGATGTTTTGCAAAACATATACACATTATTAGTTATTTCAATACTTACCAGCAGCCCTTATTTCAGTGGGTCCTCCAACACATCCCCAGAGTGAGCAGCGGCCATTCCTTTCCTGCACTGCATCTTAATGACGGAGGAGGGGACAGACTGAAGCTCTCTCAGGGGTCCGTTAGGGGGATGGTGAGAGATACTTTTTGTTTTGTTTTCCACATTTAGAATGGGTTCAGAGGCAGAGGCTGTACTTGTTGTAAATCCCTCGGGGGGCAATTTTTTATTTTGGGGCTATACAGCGAAAGCTAGAAGGATACAGTGGGAGAGTGTTACGCCCTCCTCTAAAGTGAGGATACCGTAACACGCCGTCACACGTGAGCTGGTCACAGGGAGGGTGAGGTGAAACAAAACAGTGGGCGCACAAGCAGGACAAACAAAAACACCGTACCGTTCAAACTAGATTTATTTGACTTATAATACAGTAGTGGGGGGAAAGGGGCTGAGCGGAACCAAAGCAAAGAAATTAACCACTGAAAAAGACCCCTAATCTAGTCTAAACACAACCTGCTAAACTCTCTGAAAAATACAGGGGGTGGTCCGCCCAGATCTTACCTAGTGTGTATAGACAGAGGTTTATCTACGGGTAGTATGTAAACCCCAAGGTCTCTTATCTACACACTCCCATTGTGCGGTACCCTTTTCCCTGGGACAACTGAAGAAACAAAAAACTGAATAGTGCAAACAATGGGATAAACAGACAGAATAACAAAAATAGCTTAACCTTGACCAGTTCAAAAGTCCAAACACCAACGTACACAAAACAAAAGAAATGACCCTTGAACACCACTCTGCTCAAAACACAAGTTTGGTCATACGCTCCCAAAAGTTCTGTTTAACGACAGTCCTTCTGCTCTCTCTCTCCAACAGCTCTGCCCTTCTTGTCTACCCCAACCTCCTTTTAGGCCTCTGCATCCTGCAGTTGATTGGCTGTGGTTGAGGGTGGCTGCAGGTGGGAGCTGGCAGGGGAGATTATTGCCGGGTGGGTGTGTCAGAACACCTGTGGGAACACAAAATCAAAACATACACACACCCCCTCCCACAAGCAGGCCGAGGCACGTAACACGCCCCCCCCAAAAAACACAAACCCTTAGTTTGTGTAACGAAACAAACACATATCACCTAACACCATGCGCGGGACAGAGCATCTGCCACAACATTATTGGAGCCCTTTACATGGCAGATCTGCAAATTATATCCCTGGGCCATTATGGCCCACCGCATCAGACGGCGGTTCTGGTTATACATCCTGTTTAGGAAAACCAAGGGGTTGTGGTCAGAAAAGACCAGCACAGGTAATACGCTCGAGCCAACATATACCTCAAAAAACAACAGGCTCTGGCTAACAACAGGGCCAAAGCCTCCTGCTCAATGGTAGAGTCCCTGGATTGGCAGGGGTTGAATTATCTCGAGAAGAAGCTGACAGGATGGTCCACTCCGTCGTCATCTTCTTGTAAGAGCACTGCACCTGCCCCAACAGCACTAGCATCTACCTCTAACTTGAAAGGTTTCTCAAAGTTAGGGGCTGCAAGAACTGGGGCCCTACAAAGCAACATTTTAGCTGAATCCAAAACAGTTTGACACTTTGGAGACCACTGAAAAGCTACCACAGTTGAAAAATGTCTACAAAAGGTACGGTAGTACCTAATCATCCCCAAAAACCTGCGTAATGGCGTTTGGGATGCGCAACGCCCCGGCCACGTTCCAGAGGCTGGTGAATATTGTGTTAGGGGAGGTCCCTAACTGTACTGCCTACTTGGATGATTTAGTCATTCAATCCGCCACGTGGTCTGACCATATCTCCACTTTGACAGACGTGTTTCAGAGGTTGGAGACAGCATCATTGACCCTAAATTTGGCTAAATGTGACTTTGGAAAGGCTACAGTCACCTACCTAGGCAAAGAAGTTGGACGTGGACACGTAACAGAGAGGATGGAATAAAGATCTAATTAGTGAAAGGGGAGAAACATTTGACCAAGTCCTATGAAACCATCGTGAATAAGAGCCAGTGAAAGATAATGATGGGAGGCTGCTGGAAACGGAGGAACTCGTTTGTTGTGTTTGCATATGTGTATGTGTGTGCGTTTCTCATCACGCCTACGTGTGCTTGCATACAATAAGCAAGCCTGCGAATGGTTCTTAGAGCCGAGCATCTCCCGTTTCCAATTTACAGAAGTGTCGCTCTACCCCTAAAGAGTTTCACTCGGCCAATTCATGACACTTTTGCAATTTTGCCAATGAGTGCTGTGTATTGTTCACACATCTCTGGTAATCCAAGTCTCGTCCTGCTGGATTACTGTAGAAGATCCCTCTGATTCCCGGTGTTGTTTGAAATGAGAGAAAATGCTCTGGCTTAAAGAGAAGAGTATTTCACTGTCTGCTGTAACTTGTCAATGCACATAATTCCAACTGACGTTTTCTTCCAAATAGATGTTGTGCCAGGGAACATGACAATAATATTTAAGGGCAGATGGCAGCAGCTTTACATCAAAGTGAAGCATTCAAAGGAAGTGTGGTGTGCCTAATGATATTCACAATAGATTATCAGTTGGGCCACTTATCTGCATTATTCAAATTTTGTCAAACTGCATATTTTATCCACTGTACGCTTTCTCTGTACCTTTCCTTTCCCGTTTTGCGTCATTAATAGAGGAGACCTTTTGAATGAAGCACTTTATTACACTGCGTGCCAGGAATGGAAAATCATCTTTTACGGACATGGATTCACTGGATTCATACACATCTGGATATGAGGAATGCCAGCGGGAAAATAATAAGTAAACATGGAAACTTTTAAAAGGCTCATTCTGTCATGACATGACTTTATCTTCTAATGGCACATCAGAAGCTCCTGGTTATATGTTGACATAAAAGACACCTCTGCAATTCGAAATATCTGTCATTGTGGGTTCCTTGTCTCAACAGCGGCAGCAAAATAACGTTTTACAGTTTTCTATAGTTCAATTTTACTAATCCTGCCAAAAGCACTTTGTTGTTGTGTCTTCAAACGTTAATCAGCTGTGACGCTTTTGCCATTCTTCATTAAATGTCGTCGTGACCCTTTTCTTAACGCATCTTTCACCCTTCCTCATTATGATTGACAGCTTGAGTTGCGCTTTTATTACTCGAGGCCTTTTTGCATCGAGAACATAGCACCACGTGAACAGTGAAGATTCGTTCTCAAGTACAACCTCAGCGTGCAGTTTGAATGCCTGTTCAATTCACCACATCACCATGGAGATAAGAGAACGTAAGCTGACATTATGAAATGTAAACCGTAGATGAAATTCGAATATGATCCGATTTCTGTGTGTGCCTCCATCACTCGTGCATCGCATGCGAACACACAAGCATGTGTACAAACCGCTGCCTCAGCAGCACTTCTCCCGGAATCTTCTTTGGAAAAGGAGGATTATTGGATAATATATTAATGGTATTTCGATTTCGAACTGACTCTGCAAACCTAAAAGTATAAGTTTCTCCTGGATCTGCATAATGAGAGCTGATGCAGGCATACTTTATCGATATTATGTATACAGAATCCATTCCAATTCTCGTATTTTTCCTTTCCTTCTGATGTGCTTGTGTTCACATAATCTTCAAAATATAGTAATTGCCAATTGAGTTAGTCTTTTAAAATTCTTTGAGGGCTGAGTTTGACTCTTAAAAAGAAATGCGGTCCATAAATACAAAGTGATGAACCTCAATGCATTTTTATGTCCCCTACAACAGAACACCTCATAATGTCAGATGGTTCTTATGATTTTTAATAGATTATTATTCAGATGAGAAACAATACCCCGTGATTTCTCTCATTTCCCATCATTGCAAAAAGTTCACATCTTTTTGTTTGGTCACTTTACTTCTGATACCATAATGTTATAATTTTTAATTAGTCAATTTAAACGTATCTATGTGTGTATATAGTTTGTTTAATTTTTGAGAGGATTCCCTTAGCAAACACTTTTAGACATTGTTTAGACAATTACTTAATTATTATTGTTAAGGCAATGTGGGATTATTCCAATTCAGTATTGCCAGATGTTACTTACTGGTGCTCCAAACTTAATACAGGTGTTTTGTGTGGGATGCTGAATTTCAGGATTTTAACACATGTGAGTTTTGGACATTCGAGCTGTTACATTGAACCAAAGCAGCCGTAAAAGACTTAAATTGGGTACGATATTGGTGTTGAAATCTAATCAAATGTTTTGAGCCAACAGATGCTCCATGTAGCTTTGCCTCTCTTCATGACCTCTCTCTCTCTCTCTATCTAAGAAAAATAAACATTTAAAGGGTCTCTCAACGTTCAAGACGAGAGGTCATCTGACAGGCTTTACTGTTCAAAAAAACAGAACAAGAGTGAAAGGTCAAGGATTTCTGCCAGACGGCAAGTGGGCGATGCTCTTCTCCAACCTGTTTTCTCTTTTTTTTGCCTTTGCTGTTAAGTGGA
Organism: Pungitius pungitius; assembly: GCF_949316345.1. NCBI lineage: Eukaryota > Metazoa > Chordata > Actinopteri > Perciformes > Gasterosteidae > Pungitius > Pungitius pungitius. The sequence continues at coordinate 2,549,545 of NC_084904.1, forward strand.
AAGTGTAAGAGACGAGGCTGCGGAGAGTGGAGAGGAGTGTGGCTCCGGAGACACTGAGAGAGAGGAGTAAACAGGTGAAAATTGAAGAGCATGGGAGGTGCACAAAAAGGCCCGACGAGACGAGGTACCAGACCAGAGAGAGGTTGTGAGGATGATTTATTTGTGATGATCTCCGTAGCTCACAAACTCTCGTTCCATTTTAATTGAATTGAAATCATTTTTTAATCTGTTGTTGTTGATTTTCACAAAGACAGAAACAAAGGAAGCCGTTGAAAAGAAGAAAACAACCACAGATAGCAGAGAGAAAAATGCGAGGAATCAGTTTGCTTTTAAATTATTCACAACAGCAGCCCGCTGTGGTTTGGGAGCAGGGCCGCTTAGAAGGGGAAGTTGTTAATAATACTGAAAAGTAGATTTTAGAGGACTCTCCCCTGCTGGGAAGAGACCTTGGGTCAGACACAAAAACCCTGCCGGAGGGATTACACATCCTACTGAGGAAATCTTCAGGATCACATGCCAGATTTAATCACCATCTTTATGAACAGCAGGCAGACGAGTAAAGCCGTGTGCTACTCATACTCTATATGGATCTTCCGTATGTCGCTGATGTGGAGCTGTGGTGCTGTGGTGCGTGCTCACACGTACACACGGGTTTCTGTTCGCACAAACTGCCACGCATCACTACTCGCACAGCTCTGTGCAGGCACTCTGTAAACTATTACTCTCTGCCGGAGTCAGGATCATAAGGTAGCCCCCCCCCCCCCCCCCCCCGGCTGCTGTTAGCACTGCATGTAGCTAATTGGACTCCTTTAGAGGCTCAGTTTGCAAATGATGGAGTGTCAGCGAGCGCTCATCCTCTAGATTGGTACAGCCGCAGCGGGGCTAAGACAGAGACTGATGGATAGACTCCATCAAGGGGACTGGCACTCACGCCAACACATATACAGGTCCTTCTAAAAAAATTAGCATATTGTGATAAAAGTTTTCCATAATGTAATGATAGAAATTAAACTTTCAAATATTTTAGATTCATTGCACACCAACTGAAATATTTCAGGTATTTTACTGCTTTAATACGGATGATTTTGGCATACAGCTCATGAAAATCCAAAATTCCTTTCTAAAAAAATTAGCATATCATGAAAAGGTTCTCTAAATGAGCTATTAACCTAATCATCTGAATCAACTAATTAACTCTAAACACCTGCAAAATTTTCCTGAGGCTTTTAAAAACTCCAAGCCTGGTTCATTACTCAAAACCGCAATCATGGGTAAGACTGCCGACCTGACTGCTGTCCAGAAGGCCATCATTGACACCCTCAAGCGAGAGGGTAAGACACAGGAAGACATTTCTGAACGAATAGGCTGTTCCCAGAGTGCTGAATCAAGGCACCTCCGTGGGAAGTCTGTGGGAAGGAAAAAGTGTGGCAAAAAACGCTGCACAACGAGAAGAGGTGACCGGACCCTGAGGAAGACCAGACCTTGGGGGACCTGCAGAAGCAGTGGACTGAGTCCGGAGTGGAAACATCCAGAGCCACCGTACACAGGCGTGTGCAGGAAATGGGCTACAGGTTGCCGCATTCCCCAGGTCAAGCCACTTGATAGCCACTGCTATCAGCAGATTTTGCAGCACTTCATGCTTCCATCTGCCTAAAAAGCTTTATGGAGATGAAGATCTCGTTTTTCAGCACAACCTGGCACCTGCTCACAGTGCCAAAACCACTGGCAAATGGTTTACTGACCATGGCATTACTGTGCTCAATTGGCCTGCCAACTCTCCTGACCTGAGACCCATAGAGAATCTGTGGGATGTTGTGAAGAGAAAGTTGAGAGACGCAAGACCCAACACTCTGGATGAGCTTAAGGCCGCTATCGAAGCATCCTGGGCCTCCATAACACCTCAGCAGTGCCGCAGGCTGATTGCCTCCATGCCACGCCGCATTGAAGCAGTCATTTCTGCAAAAGGATTCCCGACCAAGTATTGAGTGCATTACTGAACATAATTATTTGAAGGTTGACTTTTTTTTGTATTAAAAACACTTTTCTTTTATTGGTCGGATGAAATATGCAAATTTTATGAGATATTTTGGAGGAATTTTGGGTTTTCATGAGCTGTATGCCAAAATCATCAGTATTAAAACAATAAAACAACAAGACCTGAAATATTTCAGTTGGTGTGCAATGAATCTAAAATATATGAAAGTTTAATTTTTATCATTACATTCTGGAAAATAATTAACTTTTATCACAATATGCTAATTGTTTTAGAAGGACCTGTACACAAATAAATCACACGCACATCCACGCATAATAAAAATAATAGCACGCCTCACTTACCAACACACAACCGGGCACCACGTGGGTTTACAGAGGTTTAATAATCCCTCACAGGCGTATTAGAACCCTTAAGGCGCTCGCTCGTTCCAGACACGGTTTGTGTGCCTTTGTATGCACTTCAACCACAGCCGCCAAAAGCATACGCTTCTGTAAACGTATGCTATACTGTTCAGTTCCCTGCTAGGGTGAGGCAACACCCAAACAGACACCAGGAAAGTAAGGACAGTATCAGACCACAGCGGATAGGACAAACAACAATCAAAAAGGTATAGATTCTTAAAACAAATCCTTAAAACTCAAAGTGGCAAAGAAACTAAAGGCAAAACAGACAGGCCTCCGGGAATAGGCCACAACGCTACCTGGTGGTTCCCTCTCGGACTCTCACTCCCAGGCTGGTTGAATCCCTGCTGGTGGCAGCCAAAACAGCCAAATGCCTCCCTGCACGAGCGAGCCCCTGCGTGATGTCTTCTGGTGCCGCCCCCACCGGGATGGACCATCAATTACCTTCTGCTGGGCTGTCTGCAAAACACGGAAAGACAAGTATACACAGGCCACCAACAATGGTCAGGGACGTAACAATGCTGTTTATGTTCAATGCTGAATGGGGTACTGCCTACACATACATGTGCACAAAGCAGTAGCTTCAAGGCCATCAAGGCAAAGCCTTAAGCCGGGATTTTCCTTTCTTCGGTCTAATTGAGATTCAAAATCGTTCACCATTTCATTGCTCCTCTCGCATTTCATGAAGCACATCTTTCTCATATCAGTCTTTTTTAGAGCGTGATCCAGACGCTTGACTTCGTGACTAATTGACATTGATCTACGACTAAACATCTCATTGTCGCTCCCTTACTTAAATGAGGCGACATCCCTGGGGAGTGACAAACAAGGTAAATGTTTAGGCAAACAAGAACATCGGCAGGGCCAATTAATGTGCATCTCCTGCCAGTTTCAGCATCTTGTTGACAATTAAGACAACATGACAAAAACACAAAACTGTGATGTCGTTATTAAAGATCTACGAAGCAGCAATAAAGGCGTGATTGATTGAGGGTGCAGACACGTGACGGATGAACAGCATCCTAAACTGTCGTTATTGTTTGACAGCGCCACAGAGGAAATGTATATAAAAAAATGTAACTATATGACATTCGATGTCCCTAGGACAAATAGCTGGCTCGTTATATAATTTATAGAAAGACGCGAGCGTCTTCACGGGACACGTGGTGAGATGCTGAGAAAATGCTTTGCAAGAGTTGGCAGGAGATTAAACAGAGACGGGGGGGGGGGGGGCGTTTTGTTATTGTTTTGAGTTCATTTTAAGGAAATGGATTTCACCCTTGGCAGATTTTTGCCTGCTGGCTATGATGCAATAAGCCGACTGATGTTCGCTCTCCAAGATCTCTCTCTCTTTCTCTCTCTCTCTCTCTCTCTCTTTCTCTCTCTCTCTCTCTCTCTCTCTCTCTCAATTTGTCTCTCTGTCTCTCGCTCTTCTTCTCTGACTGTGTTTTCCAACTACACATCGATGAAGAGCTAGCAGCAGGGAGACCCAAATCAAAACCTGTGCACACATACATATACATATGTGCATACATATATATGTATTGCCTACAAGTGTATTATACCTGAATCTGAAAAAAGCTGTCAAATTGTAATAAGAAGTGTAATATATGGTGCAACATGACAGACTTATAAAGAAAAATACAAGAACATCAATAACATACGTAGGTATGGTATTTGCATTTTAATTGTGTACCCTGTCATGATTGCAACCTTCCACTGCAGGTAGTTTACAGCAGAGGAAACCAGAGAAGAGGCAAACAGCTGATTTCTTATGGCGGCTTATTAAAGAGAGATTGAGATACAGTCAGTTACTGTAATAGCTTTGTGCACTGTGATAATTCATCATCCTGCTTGTTTGTTGGCCCTTTGATTGCCACATTATTATGCACCGTTGCTCCATTCAGTTTCATTTTGTGAAATCACATTATGCGAGTGAAGATGTTACAGCGCCAGCCACATTTTTCCAAGTAATTGCTTTTAAGACTTGGAAGATGATAAAGTTCATTTAATACAACCGTAAAAGGTTTTAATGGTATATAAACCTTTAGCTGCATCTAAAAAAGCACAGTTTCCCACAAAAAAAAGCAGATTGAAATGCTCTTACTGTCCTCTTATTCCTTGGACAGAGGTCTGATTGTCCCCTCTCTTGCCATTTAAAGCTCCTCATAATGATGATGCTTAAGCCACTATTGAGCGGATGATAATGGATGGATGTGCTCCAGCCTTTATGCTACATTGCTACCTTGTTTTATGTCATGCGTGTGCGGTGTTTTACGTATTTCGGTTACTTCTTATACATCCTTTTCTTCGGCCTGTTGAAGTTGTGCTTCACCTGGCTAGAAGACAAATTCCCCCATGGAGACAGTAAAGTTCAAACTGCAGTTGGGTGCGGGCTGTGAACTGACATTTGGTTTTGTGAGTAATGACAGATTTTAATTTCCCTCTGCCCCTCTTAACGCACTGTTTGTCACTCTCTCTTTAAAAAAAATGTCACGTTTAAGGTGGAGTGTATCTCACTGGCTGCAATATTAATAGCTCTGGGCTCTGGAGCAACACGCTCCATCACTCTTGTGCTTCTGGTTTGTTTGTGAAAGAGGAAAGCGACGGAAAGCGCATTGGTTTACTTTTCGCTCTTTACTGTTGTCCATGAACATGTGATGCCTGCCCTCCATCAAAGTGATGCGTTCTCTTGCGTGTGTGTGCGCGTTTCTGTTTGTTTGAGGGTGAAACTATCTGAACACATACTTTGTTTTATCCATCACACGGGACGCATTGTTTTCCAAATGAGTTCCACTAACCTTCGTAGTAAAAAAAGAAAAATGAATGTGTCAGAAAACACAGAAACCGTAATCTCTCCATGTCTGACTAAGTTTACAGGTGCTCTTCCCTCCCTGCCTCTCTTAGCCTGGGATGAGAGAGATAGACACAGAGAGAGAGAGAGAGGGGGGGGGGGAGGGAGAGAGCCTCCAGCGTGTGACGGGCTGTGGGCCGTGAGATCCTTGAAAACAACTGGTTACAGATCAAGAAGGGCCCTGCAGTAGGACGGGGGCGAAGCAGAGACATGTGTCGTGCTGAGTGTTCAGTCATTTATGTTCCTCTCATCTTTGCCTCTCTCCTCTTCAAAAAAAAAAAAAATCTATTAAAAGCTAAATTAAGTCAACTACAAAAAAAAAACAACCATCATTTTTGATACCGGATACAGCCTCCCTTACAGTTTATTATATCCTTCACATAGTTCAAATATTTGCACTTTTAGGACACATTGTTATATTATTTTAAATGCATTGTGGTGCTAAAGATCTGTTTTGCTGTAAAAAAAAAAAAAGAGGACATTTAATTTCCAAAAGATTCTTTTTTGATTGTGTTCCATATCAATAAATCAGTTCCTCCTCTTTTGAACGAAGCCTAATCTTATGGGTTCATCGTGGCATTTCTATTTGAAACACAACTCGTGTGAGATGGTCAACTGATGTCAGGTGGCAGTAATTTAATTAACTATGTTTAATTTGATTAAAAAAAACATTTCACTAACTACTCTACATCAAGTATTGTAACTATTATTATTAACTCCTTGTCAGTCTATAGTAACTAGACTTTTACTCTGTCTAATGCGATCAGACGATTGATCCAAACCTAAAATCTATCATATCCTTTGATGACCTCATGCCAGTTGATGATCAAAAAGCAATAAAACATTGCATTCATTGAATTCCTTTTAATGAGATTTGTTTCTCGGAGTGCCTATTCTTCATGTGGCCTTTGTGGCGTCACACTTTCAGTTGCAACGGCTGTTTGATATTGATCGCTTTAATCAATGTCACAGGAGCACATTGAAAAAAATTACAATTACGTAAGAAAATGAAATGTTAATCTCAAACAAAAGGGTTGCCTGTGGAAAAAAAAGGCTTGTTATGTTCTGTGTAATGTTTCAATAGATAATCTGTACATTATCAATATCTGACATTGATGCCACTTTCAGTGGTGAAAAAATGCATTGAGCAGCTCTGCATTTACACCCGACCATCCTTCAAGCTGCTGATGATTGCTCAATTAATAACAACCTGCTCTGTGTTGGCATAATCTCCTCCCGTTTCTATGCGGATTTCGAGCCAGAGGGTAGTGGTGCATATACAATAAACTCTGTAATCACCTTGTTTTGTGGTGCCATTTTATATAATCCTCTTGCCGTCTCTTCCCCTCCCGGGAGGGGGGGGGGAAGGGGGGGTGTGACACGATGCTCCTGCGTCATCACACTGCTCCGGCCTCCCTAAGAATCCTAGAGGGAGTTGGATTTAAAACGGCCCTACAATCCAAAGCTTGCATATTACTACGTAGTTTAAAAGATGTGGCTGCCTAATAATCCCTGCATCCCAGGACCAAAATGTAATGATTTTAATAGTGACTGATGAAAAATAAACTCGACCATGCTTAGTGGCTCACATCACATTCTCTCCAGGGCCTTCTGACGCCGCCGTACCTACAAGTCACAGGTATGGGATTCATTTTCCCCAAAAGCAACCAACTGTTAAACTGACTACAGTGATGGTAATTGTGGACCCTTGATCGAATTAATTCTTAATTTATGGCTACATTTTTTACTTTGTTATTGCGCTGTTAAAGAGGGCCGCAACTGAAGAATAAAGAAGCTGAAACTAATAGAGTTGCAGAATCATTTTTCTGTTGAATGACTATCGATTCATTGATTCATTGATTCATTTCAGCGGTCGTGTATAGTGACGGCAGCTCAGGCCGCAGCCTTTCTAAATCCCTTTTGGCACATGCCTAATCTATATTTCCTAAAATCAGAGTGTGATATTAGCTCTGGTGGGAAAAGTCCATTTTTTAAGACTCTATTAACTTCTGTGATAAAGATTCTGGTATCGACAGCCATTGGACAGCTAAAATTTAAATCATTTTATTTTATATTATTCATATATATTTTATTGTGACCACTGCACTCCATATTTAAAAAAATGTATTCATGAATAACTTATAAGACACTATATTGTAAGCTTTTGCAACTGGTTCATTAAAAGTTAATGATTCATTAAAAATACAGTATGTACAGTTGAAATATTGTTATATAATTAAATTTATTTATGATGTATTTATAAATACTTCATTGCTACTGAGCAAAAGATGAGGCAAGTGGACCTGGAGTTACTTTTTCTAAGTTCGATGTGTTTTTATGAATCCTGAAACACACAAAAACTGCATTTTATTAATTGATTATTACAAACTTTAAGCAGTTGTTAATATGTGTGTATTTAATTGCAGTTGATTACAGTTGTATTATTCTTTATTATCAATCATTCATTAACTGTCACAGCTTCACAGGTGCCTCACAGGAGGAATTAGGGTTGACATATTGTCCTCAACTCTGCATACACCACATCAATGCTTTATAAATGATTTTACATTTAGATCCAATGCTTACACATTTTTACCTCTAAATTAACTATAGTGCCACAATTGATTTTTATTATTAATCTATTTTATTCATTATTATTATTATATAAGTTATAAATGTTCCTGTAACCTATATCCATCCTGCTTAGTGTCATCTGTTTTGTGTCTAAATTGCCACACGGTATTTTACATTCTGGTCTGTTCGTGCTCACTTAGCCCATCCTCCACGTTGACTGACCCATGGTGCCTTAGAAGCCGAAACTGCCCCCCCCCCCCCCCCCCCCCCAATGTGAAAGAGGGATGTTGCATGACTGAAAACATATCATAAATGTAATGCCAGCCTTCATTTTGGGAAATAAATTGCCCATCATCTTTTCTTTTGACTCCTGCAGGATTGATGTCAGAGGGGTTTTACACCACACTGATTTGCTGAAACACATCAAACACACCACGTGCTCTACTAGATTGCCCATCATCATCATCATCATCATCATCATGTGGCTTGTGTGGAAGCAAATTGATAAGTTCCTCACTGCTTTGTTTACTCAACAACTTCAATTGATCCATAAAGATTTGATGATGATGAGCAGGTCCCAAGTTGTGGTTTTCCTCAACATCACCTGATCCCTGCTTAGCTCATTAACTTTTTAATTGTCTAAACAAAGATGGACTCATATTTATTAATGACAAACTTCGATTGCTTTTATTGTTTCAGTGCTACAAAGCTCATGGTGTGGGACGGAAACCCCACGTGTCTCAGGATAGAATGCATGAAATCAGCACATGACACGTGTTGCATGGCATTATAGCGATGGCTGCTGTCGCATATAGGGTATATACTGTGGCTACAACACAAAAAAAAAAAACACGAGCTTGTACATTAAAAGCGACCGTTCCCGTCATGTCTCATTTCATCACCGGGTTTTGATTTTTTTTTTTTTTTTCACGGTCGAACACACATTTGAAAAGACACAGTCCCTGAATGAAAAGTCTTGATTCCCTCCCACCCCAAAGTATACGAACATTTCCTGCTGTCAGTTCAGTCTCTCCACTTTTGAGTAAACACAAACGTTGTTTTCGTCGTGTGTGGTCACGGTCTGTGGAATTTGCATCGTATGATCTTCTTGAAAGCACTTTGGAAATCTTTGTTGAAGTAGGCATATATGATGGGGTTGAGGAGAGAGTTGGAGTAGCCCAGCCAGTTGATGACTGCCCCCAGCCAGTCGGGCATGTAGCAGCTTTCTGCACAGAAAGGCAGCACAAGTGCGACAATAAAAAAGGGCAGCCAGCAGAAAATGAAAGTTCCCATGATGATACCCAGTGTTTTCACCGTCTTACGTTCCCTCGCCATCGCAATCTTCCTCTTCGCCCCCGAGTTCTTGTCGTTCATGTGCTCATAGCCCTGCGAGGAGGATTGAGGGGTGTTGGGCAGAGGCAGGTGCGTTTTGGAGGTGCTGATAACTTCTATTATCTCAAGTGACTCGCCCTCCTCTCCGTGTTTCACCGCGCCGTTTACGCACGGAGAGCTGGGCTTCGACTCGTTGCAGCGCTTCCAGCCTTTTCCCCCGGCCTCCCCGTTGGTTTTCTTGTGGAAGATAGCCGGAGACACAGTCAAGCACTTCTCGGACTCTTTTGATCTATCGGGTTTCTTCACCGTCTTTCGAATCCGAAACCGAGCAGCCTTGAATATTCGCCCATACAAGACGAGCATGAGGATGAGAGGGATGTAGAAAGCCCCAAATGTGGAGTAGATGGTGTAGCCCGGGTCCTGGCTGATGATGCACGCGTCGGGGTTCGCCCTGTCTTCGGCACTTCTCCAGCCTAACATAGGCGGAATAGAGATAGAGAAACCAATTAGCCAAGTCACGCTAATCAAGATCGCAGCTCTCCTCGGTGTCCGTTTATTTACATAGTCAATCGGGTCTGTGATGGCCCAGAACCTGTCCAAGGCGATTGCGCACAGATGCAGGATGGATGATGTGCAGCACAATACATCCAAAGAGATAAATATGTCACATATCTCCTGCCCCAGTGTCCACTTGTTCAAAACCTGGTAGAGGGCCGCCATTGGTAGAACCAGAACCGATACCATGAGGTCTGTCACAGCCAGAGATCCAATCAGATAGTTAGCCACATTCTGGAGAGATCTCTCCAGAGCGATGGCAGCCACAACGCACGCGTTGCCAAATATGGAGCAGAGGATGAGGGCCACCAAGAGCAGAGAAGTGATAATCTGGTAACTCAGCTTTACATCTGGTGGAGCCCCAGAGCCTGTGCCATTCTCACTCCCGTCCCAGTCGGTAACTACGTCCACCCCGTCAGGGTAACCGCTGGTCGCGTTGCTCCCGTTGCCTCTTGCAGCTATAAAATCCATAATGCGACCACACCGAGAGCGCAACTTTCCCAGAGCAGTCGTGGGACGCGCAGCTGGTCAGATAAGCAGGACCCAATCAGCCCCTCACACTGCTGTAGCTGTGCGTTTTGCCGGGGTCCATCGGAGTTACCGCGTTCGTGCCGTCGGTCCCAGGACGCATGACGCAAAGGTGTTGTGTGAGTCTGTGCGCGTGTGTGTGTAAGGGGGGTTGTGGGAGCTGTAGCCCATGAGTGTTGACAGCTGGGTGCGCTCACGGGTACTGCGAATCATCTGAGCTCGGTGACGCCGTGAATTCATTTATACCAGCAGCTTTGGATACGTCAGACTGTGTGGAGGTCGCCCTGGAGTTTTGTGCCTCTGCTCTTCTTGTTGCTCCGTTTTTCACCGCAGACAGCAGATGAGGGCGCAGAGCCCTCTTTAGTATCTCCTTTGTTCTATTCTTTGGACTCGCTAATTGTAACATTTTGTGGATTTATTTTAGTTTATATTTCAGATGCTGTAGGTGCAAATCAGGATTAAAATCTAATATACTAATAGTTATTACAAAAATAGCATGATAGCAACATGCAACATGGCAGCAGAATACTCGAACTGAGAAAATGGCTTATTTTATTGCTACTTCTTCTTTACTTTTGGTTTAAAGTAACTTGATTGGAAACAGACGGTTTTTTTATAAGCAAAAAAACTCAGAGAAACCCAGTAGGTTTACAATATATATAGGGACGAAAACACGCGTTTCAAGCCGGGATGAAAGGTAAGGCACCCTGCCGAAAGAGCTGGAAGCGAGAGGTAGTTTCAGGACTAAGGATAGCGCCACAACGGTGCTGAGAGGGTCGCTGCTGCCATCTGGTGTTTGTAGCGGGTACTGCATCAGACGATAGCCCCCGTTGCACCAGTATTATGCTTTCATAAGTTCGATACAGAAGAAAAGGATAAGTAAATAGGAAATAGATAATTTTCGCCTTGAATAAAAAAATAGCAGATGAGGGAAGACTTGCTTGCAGGGTGGCTAGGAGGGAGCGGTATGCAGGGGTTATAGCTGGCATCGTTTTACCAAAAAATTCCATATGAAAAGTTAAAAATGAAAGAAAAAAGAGAAAACATTTCAGGAATCAGGAAAAGTTTATTGCCATAATATGTCAGACATACATGAAATTTGTCTGATGGTACTGCAACATTAGCATCATTAAAGAATAACCATGTAGACCCAATATGAAGGACAAATCACTCATATCTCTTCCCACCACGGTTACAACAGTGAAGTTAAGGCACTGTGACATTCTGCTCTGCATGCTCGTTGAACTTGACTGACTCTCGTTGCTGCCTTGAGTGTCATAATGAAAATCTGTACGATACTACCTCAGGGCCTTTATTCTTTTATTACAACATTTTCACTTGAAGTTTAGTCACAGTCACGCATGGATGAGTTTCATCAGAGGGCATAAGTTTGAAGATTTTGCCTGAGTGTGCAATGTGGGTGAGTAAAATTCTGCTGCAAGCGGCACTTAATATTCAAAGTGGACTCACTCATTAATTTAGCTCATAAAATACAAGAACATGGCTCAGTCTTACACTCCCTCCATTTGTATGATACTCCACATGTGTGGGGGCTCAGAATCATCAAAAATGCAGTGTTCATTTTGAGAAGCAGAAGGGATAAAACACTGCAAAAACACATCAGGGAGTACTTCCTGACCTTATTAAATCTGAAGACAGAGACATGAGCAGAAAAATGAGGGAAAGTGGGAGAAAAGGGGATTTGGGAGGAAAAAGAGATGGGTAGAGGTTACCGTCAGGCCAGTTGTTAAAGTCGATCATGTCCTTTACTTATAAAGGAGACAGCTGCACAAACTGCAAAGCAACATCAAACCCTGAGGCTGATTATTCAGATTCGGTTGAAGTCTTATTTTCTTTCTCCATATCCTCCATATCCTTTTTGGGGAAGAAATCGAAACAGAAGCCAAACGTCAAACATAAACATTCAACAAAAAGATGATCAGAAGACATCTTCAAGTCAAAAACAAACATAAAGGGATAAAAACCAAGTCCAGTTGAGACCGCCTGTCATAAATCCTTTATAGAGTCTGCTCTACGGGATCTGTTTGTGTCTTGGACTGTAGCGTCTTTACAGCCCCGGTGGAGTCTGATGCATCAAGGACATTGGTGCATTTTAGTGTTTCGACAGGCTCTGTATGCTGTCGTGTCTCTTACAGCCTTGGTGGACTGTAGTGTCTCTGCTGCCTCATGGACTGTTTCTTGACAGCCAGGTGGATTGTGATCTTGTGACAGAGTTGTCAATCAACTTTGAGGTTTGCCTTAGTGATGCCTTAGTGATGGCTTACTGATGCCTTAGTGATGCCTTAGTGATGCCTTAGTGATGCCTTAGTGATCCCCTAGTGATGCCTTAGTGATCCCTTAGTGATGCCTTAGTGATCCCTTAGTGATGCCTTAGTGATGCCTTAGTGATGCCTTTGTGATGGCTTAGTGATGCCTTAGTGATGCCTTAGTGATGCCTTAGTGATGGCTTAGTGATGCCTTAGTGATGCCTTAGTGATGCCTTAGTGATGCCTTAGCCATGGCTGTGTTGGTGGAGAAATAGAAGGAGGTGTGGCAGGGTTCCTTCTGTCTGACTTGATGGCAAGAAAGAAGGTTGATTCTGTCTCTGAACTTGAGTGCATGCATTTTGTTATGTTCTTCTATTTATTTTAGTGAAGGCAATAATTTTCCTTCTAAATACATTCTTTGTTCTTCTGTGCTCTTTACTGTAACAATGTATTTAAACACTTAAGACACAACACATAAGCTGTTCTGCTGTTCTGTCTTACGAAGAATACCTTCCTTTTTTTTGTCTCCATTTGATAAAGAATAAAGCAACCTGTTCTCATGTCATCATCATATAGGATTTCTTAGGGTCTGGAAGAAACTTCAAATCAGACACACAAATAAAACCCACACTCATTCTGTGTTCTGTTTGTGAACCCTAGGGTGAGAAAAAAAGCTGACACCATAGTTGCGGTCGTGAGAAAAGAAAAGGTGGCTCTGGTTTTTTCACCTGACTTTTTGTGTATTCAGTGGTTGCATTGCAGTGTGTTTTGTTTTGTCCCAGGGACAATAGTCAAGCCATGAACTGCGCACCTATTGTGATGAGGCCCACCGGGGGGGACATTGTCTTTGGCAATAGTGTGGAATGTCCCAGCGGAATGACAGAAGCAGGGGAGGGCAGGTCATGGGACTGCAGTGCTCACCTCTCCTACACGGGACCAGTCCCTTTAGCACTTGCAGAAAAAAGGAGCTGGAAGCTATACAAAAAGGAGTTGGAGGCATAGAGAAGATTTGTGGGGTGGGGAGGGGGGTGGTGGGGGGGGGTGCTCGAAAGTGCCGTGATGAGCACCCCTTTGAGGCGACCTTCTGGTGTCAATGTCTCAGGCCAAGTCGGCGGTGACGGAGGTGAGGATTCCGTCGAAGACAACGGTAACAACAGGACTAACACCCGGTGTGAAGGAGCAGCGAGACCCGGGCCGGGGAATGCGGATCCGGCCGGTCAGGGAAGGTCGAGCAGCGTGGAGCAGCTGGTGAGACCTGCCCTGCCAGGCAGGAAGGCACACAGAAAGACCTGCAGCAAGGACCGCGGGGGAAGATGGAAGGGGGGAGACCGAGACAGGGATGAGGAGACAGGACATTTTGAGCGCGACGCAGGAGGCAGGGGAAAAGGAAAACCACGACAGAGAGAGGCCGAAGGAAGTGGCACGCAGGGAGATGGAGACCGGGACAGACCGGGAACAGGAGGCACTGACAGTCTGTCGAGTGGTAACTCTGACACCCCCTTCAACAACACTTTGGAAGTTGGAGAAGGATCCACCAACTTTCAGCGAGGACTCACGCATCACAGACTCCCATCCACTGGCTGCACCCGGACCTTCAGCACTAATGTAAACCCCCAATCCCCTCGGCCAGCAATGAGATCCATTTCTTCTGATCTCCATCAGCCTCCCAACCAAACCAGGTCCACACCTCTGTGCCCCCGGAGAATGTCATCCAGCACAGCGGCAGGAAACCTGCACCGCCACTCATTTAGTTCCCGCAGAGAGGCAGATCCATTGGGGGTGGAGGTGGGAACAGGGGCAGCAACCGCAGGGTCATCCCAAAGTCCTCAGACGCACATTCTGTCTCTGATAGGCCCGGAGCTGAGAGAAGAGGAAGAGCAGGAGGGAGAGGAGGGGGAAGGAGAAGAAGAAGAAGAAGAAGAAGAGGAGGAGGAGGACTTGGAAGATGGCGAGGAGCGAGGCAGTGGCGTGATGGGGACGACGGGTCAGACCGCATCCTCAACATTGGTTGTGCCTAGTGTTCCTTTTGGGGACAGACGGATGAGTAAAAGGGAGAAGAACAGGATCAAGTATCTGAGGAGGAGGCAGAAGAGAAGGGAGAGGTGGAGACAAAGTCAACTGCAGGAGAGCAGACAGGTGAATGACACAATTACCTGAGACATGTCAATGTTCTTTTAAACAAATGATTGGCCAGTAATTTTAGATTTAGGATGAAATTATTTATATCTTTGTGTGTTACAAGGACAAATCACAGGGCTTATGATCAAATCATGGAATGATTTATTCTCCCCTTCCTGTTTCCCAATCAATGTTAATACAATGCAAATCAGTCATTAACTATAGAAGTCCATGTTTTATTGGCCACCGTGCAAATGTCTACCGCCGAATGACAAATCGCTTTATCTTTCAGTCTCCAAATCAAGCGATGCTGTCATCGTGTGTAGTCTTTTTCAGTTTGCATTAGCAGGATACTTGAGAAAACCGCACAATTCTCCTAAAATGCTCAGGTCCAGGCAATCCCTCCTTGAATTATCTAACTGATCCACTTAAAGGTCCATTTAATATATCAAATTAGAGTTGTGTGTGTGTGTGTGTGTGTGTGTGTGTGTGTGTGGTTCAATATAATGGAAAATCAGACTAAAATATGGCTACCTGTATTTATTTATGTCCCTTTTTGTGTCTGTGTGTGTTCTTTTCATCTACAGTCTAACAGATCTATCAGCAGCCAGCTCATCTCAAAAGCCATTGTGTATGCAGTTTAAAGTGGGGTTATATCTGAATTAGTTGCATGATGAGGCTTGGATGGAGAACCCTTCAAAAGCAGCCAGACAAAAGAGCAGAAACAGATTTGATTGGCTGCCGCACATCTGCTGTTACGTTGGTGGATTGAAATTATTCGACTGCTGAATAAGAGAAAGTAAAATAGAATGAGTTGCTTTGAAAAACAGAATGTCAATTTTCCAATTCAACGCCTCCCTGCTTAGTGTATTATTTTTGGGTGAGATATTCCCCTCCCGCCCTCACATTGGAGCTGGTGTGGTACTGTATTCATGACGTAGATACATAATACCCATTCTATCTGGCTCTAGCAGATACAATTGTGTTCAGTATAATGTGGACAATTAGTTCTGTGGGAAGGAACGTATTGCACATGAGGAAAATTCATGAAATGTTTTTATGTTTCCCAATTGGCCCAACAGTTATCATGAGCCACGTATTGAAAGCTCACATTTCTTTCTGGGAGTCGGATAAGAAGCTTGATACCAGTCGCAGGTCTGAGAGTGGTATTGTTCTTCTCACCTAAAAGAAAGAGCGCATATTTGTCCCACCTTTACCCTTTCATTTAGAAAAGAGAAAATTAAATGATTTTGCTTGGTCGTTTATCGTTAGTAAGGCTCTTCGCTTTAATTTGATCTAATTTTGCTCCTAACCAGTTAGTAGTCATTTTCACATGGGAGCTTCTCAATGCAGCATTTTGGCTATTAGTAGTAGTCCAAGATATTTATTTTTTTGGTAACGGCAGCTAAACAATAGTCATTCGCCCTCTCACATCATTGATTTGTTTTTGGACCCATTGGTCACGTAGCCTGATGTAAATTTTGGAGAATGATTTTTGGTGGATATGGTTGTCTTAACTCGCATGTTTAACAATTGTGTAAATGTTTTCTTGCTGACATTTCTGCGTAGGGTAACATGCGACAGTTCCTGCATCCAGTTCCATACAGAGAGTAGATGACTGCAGATCTGCAGATACAATTATTTGTCTTACAATAGTTTACAATAAACAAATCACATGTGTTTTAGTTTAGGGGTGCAGTAGGTATCTTAGAAGTCAAGAGAAGTCAAGATGGTAAACAGACTCAATTTATCCCTTTCATTTACATTCCCTCTGGCAATGAATCGCATTTACTTTTTCACACATTTAAAATGTAATCAAGACAGAGGTGCCATGATAAAGTTCATGTTGCCAGGGGAGAGCATCAGTAGGCCTACCCATGATCACTCGGGCACTGTGTGTTCTCTACTCTGTGTTAATGACACACCTTGGGAAACAGGGCTGGTGCAACACGGAAGTCGAAGGAGCTCCCCCTGGGAGAGAAAGTGGTAAATACTCGGCATATAGTCCCCCACCTCTCCATGGCCTTTTTTTCTAAGACACATGCTTCCAACACCAATCCACCAGGTCTGCAGACATAAGTCTGAGAAAGAGATGGGAGCCTTTTTTCGGGGCCTTGGATACTGTGACGAATCTTAATCTCACTCTCACATGAGTTGTAGCCGGAATTTGGAAATGTGGGCCTGACCACTGCCGAGGAGGTGACAGAGATACAGGCAGAACTAAACATCAGTAGTAAAGAACATCAGTAGCATAAACAGTTGTTTTAAATCATGGCATCTAAATTGTGTATTATGGAAAAAAATCGTTGTGATGCGATGCAACACCTTTGTTTTCTGTAGAGTAAATGGAGTTGGAATTAGGGTCAGCGTGGGGGTCAAATAGCTCTCTTTAGCAAACAACGTTTGTGCTTTACAGTAAGACGTGAGAAAACGTAGGTAGACGTTTCACTCTGCTGAGCTCACACCCACCTTTTCCTCACACATATTATTATGCTGTGCAGGTCGGTGTCAAAGGCATTTGCACCCAATCAAATAGGGTGTAAGAAGAACAGAAGAAAGTATTTTATGCACAATCTCACGAGATACATGAATGAGGACATTCTCACTTATTTGTATTGCCAGCTGGTACAATGACATGTTAATGCTAATGATAATACATGTAGAATGGGAGGGGACTCATTCCGTATGGACGTGACACGGGAGAAATTAGTTTGGCACCATGACTTTAGAGATGAACAACGCAATAATTTTTAGATATTCAGAAAAGCATTTCCAATATTTTCAGTTTTCTTCAGTTTGGTCCACGGTGTGGCCGCAGAAGTGGACCCCAGTTTTCCGAGCAAGGTGCTCTTTGTCTGGCCGTTGCTCTTGATCTGACCCTACTAGGTGTTATTGTCCCTGACAACAGCTTTCATTTACAACAAATAGGATTGGAGATGTTTGCCACTAATCTGAACACACACATTGTATATAAATATACCCGAAGAGGAGGATGCTTACGTAAAAACATACAGATACACCTATCAATCTTGTCTATCTCTGCCTTACCTCCTCACCCAGAGCTCAACGGGGAACCCATCCAGCAGCAGCGAGGATGAGGACATGAGCGCTGGGGACAAAGAACGTTACATCTGCGCAGTGTGTTTGGATGTGTACTTCAGTCCTTACATGTGTCAACCCTGCAACCACATCTTCTGTGAACCCTGTTTGAGGACGCTGGCTAAGAACAGCCCCACCAGCACCCCCTGCCCCCTCTGCAGAACCATCATCACTCATGTCTTCTTCCAGAAGGGTGAGCTAATGAGCAGAGAGCACTTGCCGTGCAATTCACATGATTATAAATAACTATAACCTCGGTTTGTGACTCTGCTCGGAAGTCGTGATTGAATAACGTCAGACACATAAAAATAGAGTTTTAAATAAGCCAGTAAAATGTATAGCTAACTGTATTAATATACACGTCAACTTTATTCATATGTTTACCTAAATGTATAATCAGCTCTAAGTGTATTTGTAATTCTGTTGACTGATGTGCTGATGACATCTAAACTACAATTTGTTCAGAGGGCCCAGCTGCAAATATCCCATAGGGAGCAGAGTAGACCTTTAGTTCAGGCCCGACCAGATGAGTCAGCCATAACGAGAAGGAGAAGACAAAGTAAACGCTGTTGTTTAGTTCCTTCTTATAAGGAATAAGAAATACAATCCTTTGTCAGTGAATAAAGCATTGGGCTGTGACAAGAAAAGAGGTTTTTATTAGGGCGGCAACAGTGGAAAATGAAACCCTTACCTCCTAATCATCAACCTTGTGATCCCCGTGTGCTGATTACAGGGGACATAGTCAAGTTCACCCCGTCACTTTGGCCTACTTCTAGATGTGTGTAGGAGAAAGTGAGCGGCAGGGATACCGCTGCGGCCATAAAAAGACCGAGTGACCACGGTTATGAGCACTGCAGACACACTGAGGGCTCTTGTGAGTGATTGGATGATGACGAGGGTTGTAGATTAGATTCTTGTGTTGATTGCGAAACCCGAGGTGACACAGAAACAAAACATGACGGGGTCCGGTGATGCAGCATCTGCTGCTTTTTAGAATATATCGCGCAAATCAAACGTTATGCATCCAGGCTGCCATGAAGTGGCAGTGTGGTTAAGATGTTCATGTTTGTTCCCTTTTTGTTTGTGCTTCTTACAGAGCTAAACCAAACAGCGAGGACATTCTTTCCAAAAGAATATCTTTCACGGAGACAGAACTTCCAGAAAGCAAGTTGTGCGAAGTGGCCTCTCCCAAGCTGCCGAAAGGTATTCCGTATCTTTGGAGGCAAGTTTTTAATCAATCCTGCAATGCACGATACCTTCATCAGATTTGGCAAAGCCGTCAGTGAATGCTAATCACTTTGTATGAACGATTGAAAGTCTCGACAAGAACTGTGACAGGTTAAATGATACCTTCTACACAATCACCTTAAAAGTACCTCAAAGGTTACAATGGTACAAACATAACACTTTGACTTTAAAGAATACAGAATACAGATTTAAGGCCTATCCACGCATGCAGGCAAATTCCTAATACACAAACATCTTTGGAGAAGATCTTGATGCTGAGCAATGTTGCGCCATATGTTTACCCATTAAACTATGTGCAATTACTGGCAGCTTTATACTCATTAAAGTATTAAATGTGGAGTCAGCCATTCAGGAGAAAGATTGCTTGTATTTTGAACCCAATGCCCAAAACAATTAATGATAAAAAGAGATTTAACATGCCACTCGCTTTATACATGGACTGGATTGGGTCTGTCCTGTGTACCAGTATAAATCCACAAAGTGTTGCCCAGTTTCAGCCAGCGCTGTATAAACACCAGATTTTTTTCAACCCACGCACAAAATGTACCGCAAGTGGACCATGAGGAGATATTATCTGAATTTGAAATTCTGTTTCTGATTTAAATTGCTAACTACACCTTTAAAGGGTCCCACCTTACGCCACCACGTCAAAATTGCTATTGGCATAGAGCACACAGGATACAAAGTAGTTTTTTGGAATAAACTGA
This sequence comes from Pungitius pungitius, assembly GCF_949316345.1. NCBI lineage: Eukaryota > Metazoa > Chordata > Actinopteri > Perciformes > Gasterosteidae > Pungitius > Pungitius pungitius. The sequence goes on from NC_084904.1 coordinate 2,569,224, forward strand.
GCAAATAGAATTACAGAGAGAATAAAAGTTGATTGAAACATTTCGTTCAGCATTTGGTAAGATAATGCATCCATTAACCATCTGAGAAATGTTTCACTAGTTGACCAACAGAATCTGTTTAATTTTGGTCCAAAGACAGATTTAAATACAAATCAGTTAGGTACAATTTTTCATAAAGTATTTTGGGTTCAGTATCAGTACCACCAGATGAGATGCCCCATTTGTCACCTAACCAGGCTTCCAGAGGCAGTCTGGTCCCATTGTTAGACGCCAGTTCCCCCACGGAGGAGGCCACCAACTGGGCGACTTGGACTTTGAAGAGGACTCTCGAGGCTGGAGCTTTGACATGGACATGGTCATCATCTACATCTACTCGGCCAACTGGGTTATTGGCTTCTTCATATTCTGCTTCCTTTGCTACCTCTTTTTCCCTTCTTTTTGACAGTCGTGGCAACAATGATGGCGTAACAAAGAAAGAGACAACGATTCATTTTTTTAAGCTGGTGGGATGACGAGATGGAGGGAAATGACAGGTGTTCCAGATTGTTGTCTCTAAAAATATTGTACCAGGAGGTGTGGGAATAAATTGTTTTCTGTCTCCATATGTTGCACATGAAATGTGGGTTAAACAACACGTTTTGTTCCTGTAAGGAGGGGAATTATATAACATTTCTTAGGTTGTAATGATGTGCTTTAAACAAGTCTACATACAGTGTGTTATGTAGTCTTATATCTTATTTGTACTAACAGCACTTTATAAGAAGTAGATATGACCATTTTGATTATTTACAAATTTGGTCAGCAAACCTGTGTACTATTCAAAAGCAAACAAGTGGTTTGACCGCAATAAAAGTCCGGGGCCTTGGTAGCACAAGTGTAACTTCTGTTGTTAGTTCAGTTTAGCAATTGTAGGAAGCAAAACAGTCCTAAAGGGATGGGTATTCCTGGATGACACTCTGTCCTCTGCCATTGTTTGTAAGATGAGGGTTGCAAAGCCTGCAAAAATACCTTTGGGGAGGCCATGGAGACAGACTTTCAGTTGGCAACTGAGGAAGGGATAATTTAACATTCACTAATTAAAATGGTGTGCATTTTTTGGACTAATAGCCATTTAAGAGGAATTCTTTAATCATTAAAAAACAGAAGATGGGTTATATTCTCTTCAAAAAGATTCAAATCTAAGTCAAAGAAATGATCAATGCATTATCGACATTTTAAAAGACAAATGATAAGACAATCATACTGTACATTTGGGCCTCTTTGTGTTCGTCTGAGTGGAGCTGTGGCTGTATGACACTTACATAGATGGATTTGAAAGTCTTTCTCTTCTCCGCTTTCATAATTAAATAATAATGAAGGTTTAAAAAGAGCTCTCCCCGTACACTGAAATGGACTACTAATTTATTCAGAACTTTGAAAAGCATGCTAGGGCAAATAGTCATTGTTGAAAGATGGATCCAAGTTGCAAACTAAGGAATGTTAAAAGAGTATGGTACTGATACATTATTGCTTTATTATATTCATATACTGTAGCTCCATGTGATATGAAAGGAGCATATTACCTATCACATAATACTTATTGTGGTCATGCATTGTCTGGCATGATTTAAATGATATAGATTGCAAGTAAGCTCTTTGTCGATAATAAGGCAATGAAAAAAGCTACAGCCAAGTAACAGAATTTTGAAGCATTAGGTATATTTTCAAATAGACTCTACATAATAAAACACAATTATTAACAATTGACCTAAAAATATCCGTCCATATTACGTCCCTGTGAGCTTTAACAAAGTGACACTACGCCAAACAATGTCACATTTTTATTGCTGCAGTGACAGAGATATTACCAAAACACACAATAAAACAAACTCTTTTAATCCCAAGACATAGTGCACATACATATCATGATTATAGCATACATGTGTATTTCAAGCTTAGTGTTCTAAAGTTTAAATTGACCCAAATGTAGTCATCATTTGTGTATTGAACTAAGTGGCCCGCAGTCTGGTATATCCACACGTGTAGGAGCTTATGCACAATTCAGGGGGGGGGGGGGGGGGGGGGTTACCTGATGAGCCCAATTAGCATGCCCGTCCTTTGGGTGCGCAGTGTTGCCAGCCAGCCCCCGAGCCACGTCAGGCCTGCAGCAACTGCTCGTCTTCTGTCCAAGGTTAGAGAGGGGCCCGCCCGGCCAGATGGAGACACTCGAAGGGAACGCACTCTGGAAGCCGGTTGAGACCCGTAGCGGGGGATTAAGTTTTTCTTTTTTGTAACGTTCAGCTTTCCTCGGGCATATAGGCTGTGCGATGTTAAACTATCAGCGGCATTGTGTCTCTGTTAGAAGACAGAAATAACGTTATCGCTTCGGTTTCCTGCTGCTTGATGGAAACGCGCAATCACGCAAATGGTTGCATTTGGAGAGTATCCGTGAATGCGATCGTCTTCTTCCGACATCGGTGCGTCAGAGAAGACTCCTCGGCTAGCTGGACCCCGGGTTGGGTGTGAAGTCTTCGCTGTGTGCACCGTGTGCTGCTGGAGTGAAGGTGACTTGCGCCCCGACGCAGTCGAGGCAATGCGGAGAAGAGTCGCAGGCGCTCATCCGGTACTTTTTCTGCACTCTAAGGCTCGTCTAGCAAAATATTTGCTCCCTCTCCCACAGTAGAGAGGGAGGAACGTGAAAGATAGACAGAGCAAAAACAATAATCGGGGTTTCAACCCAGCCGGTAGTTGTCTGCGGTGAATTGAGCGTATGAGCGGAGGAGAGAAGAAGGTGAACAGTAAGGTTCAGGGGGGTGAGGCAGGAAGCGAGAAAGTGGTGGACTTCTGCGGGGGAAAAGACAGAACCGTTCTGTGGTAGGGCTGTTTTATTCGTGGATGTGTATGCATGAGTTCTGCATCGAATGGGCGCAAAAACCGCCCCAGATCAGCCGGGAACATCTTCCAGATCGGCAAGCCTCCTCACCGAGACCCGGAGAGGAGGGAGAGCACCGAAAGTACCCGCAAAGCCCAGCGTGCCGTGGCCGACTGCAGAATGGTAGGTTTGCGACCCGTCGATGTCTGCATGGTTCCTCTGATCAGGCTGTTAATAGGACAACCTTCCTTTGTTCTAAGACGACTGACTATCCCGTGAACGAGCGATGCACAGGCGACAGCTGTTAACAGCTGCAACAAAAAAAATAGGATGAAGATTATTACCTGGTCGAGGAGCCTAAAAATAGATGCATTTTCATTGCTTTGTTGACAGTGACGGCAAACAGATCATCTTGGCGTGCAGATCGATTGTGATTGCATTTTGAGCGTTAATGATTTGAGCTAATTTGAACAACAAATTAAAAGATTATCGAGATGTTCCTGATCGGAATGCAGCTGAGTGCAGCAGGATGTTATTCAGGAGTTGCACAAAATGAACGAAATATTTGTAACCCAATCTCAAGCTCTGGTGTTGTGCAAACCACCAGATGTAGCAAACGTTAATACGTTTTTTCACCATTACTTGTATTTATTAAAAGTTATTTTAATGGCAGGGCTTCACGTTTTGCTTAGTCACCGGTTTCTGTGAGATATTAATGGACTTTTTTGAACATATATGTGCAAGTTAGTATTTCTTTGGATCACAGCAAGCAACATACGTTGGTACATTATTTGTGTTCAGTATGGGGAGACAAAGAATATGAGGCTGGTACTGCTCGGCAGTCCTTCCTGTCCAACATGTTTTCATGTTGACATGTCTATGAAGACCAGGGTCATTCTACGCAACGATCAGAACAAGCAAAAGTTCTCTCTTTTGCATTTGTGCGGTGCTTAGTTGAACAAGTGATTTGAGAGAATAACTTGGTGTGATTTTGCATTGTAACACAGATTGTCCAAGAATTCAATACGCTTGTGGCTCTGTACCGTGAGCTGGTTATCTCCATTGGGGAAATCACCGTGGACTGTCCTTCTTTGCGGGCCGAGATGCTGAAGACCCGGACTAAAGGCTGCGAAATGGCCAGAGCGGCACACCACAGTCTCTCCTTGATATCGGGGTGAGTTGGCACAGTCGCTCTCCATGGTTCTGGAAATAAGTACACCGCAAAAGGGCTGTCCACGGTTGTGACTGTGCACCAACATTGGGCGCTCTGCAACATTGCTGCGCTAAACTTCCATGGCTTTTTTAAATTCATTTTTTAACCAAAGCACATCTCTGATTTGCATAAGCATCCCCCGTTTTCGGCACTTGTAAATTTAAGCCTGCTTAAACACTTCAAAAGACGTTATCCATGTGTCTGCCTTATAAATATGAAAGGGTGGGTAGTTTGGGGAAAACAGAAAATGAGTTTAACTACAAACAAGAAAAGCAAGTGATGCCTCTTAATAACGAGGGAGACATGCAGCTTTACCAGGAACCAATCCCAACAACATGCTGTAACTGACCACTTCCCATTAGCTGGGGCCTAAAACGTTAATGCAGGAAATGGAACGCTTTCCCGGGACAAATATGTGAGATAACGGTATCAATGATGTGAAACCAATGACTTCTGCATTGCTTTTAATATTTAATGTGTTTTGAGTGTTGGTGGGTATGTGTGTGTGTTTTGTGTTTCTGTTATGTTCATTTGATCATTTATATATCAGCATGTTTTTGAACAATGGATGTTGTTATTTTGTAGAGTTCAGAATATTCTCAAAAAAACGAAATCCTTGGATTCATCCTTCACAAAAAAAAGAAGACAGCCCTTTGGTAAAAGCCAATGCAAACCATGGATCAGGGGATTTGAGGTCAAATAGAGGCTTACTTATGCAAGAGGTTTTGTTGAACAGAAGAAGCTCGACATGTCTGTTGAATTGGCCCGCCTGCTCCATTGAGCACAACATCTAATCCACATTGGTGCCAGTGGAAGAAGGGCAAAGGGAGGCTTGGGATTTGAAGGTCCTCAGTGATGCCAAGATGCCAGTTGACTTGGAAACCTCACACTTACTTAAAGAACAATTGGACAGACTGACGCCAGTAGTGAGAGGGATTTGGAAAAACGCTCTGCGGTGTTATCTGCTTGCAAAAGCCCGGGCGCTAGGTCCGCTCCAGCTATAGTCCATCTTCCTATACACGTTTGTTGGAGACCTGCAAACTCATCTATCTCATCAATCTCCATTAAATGTAGGTCTGCCATATTTGTCATTGGCCCGAGTTTAAATATGGTTAGCCAGTGAGCATGTCTACTGCATGTTTCTCGTCATAAGGAGGCATGAATCATGCAACTTCCTTTGTACATCTCAGGTGCATTTTCATAACAAGGCTTTAATGACCTCTCATTCAAATCATCCGAGAAACAGAGCAGTTTACAGTGCTGAGCCTTTATGCTCTGCACTCCTTTTTTCCAATATACGGCTCTCAATTAAACAGCTAGATACAGTTATACCGCCAAGCCAACGTGTACTATCATTTATAGTCCTGTACCTGAATTTTCAGCTGCTGCTTTAGAAAAAGAGAGTGTAGCGGCTTCAGAGAGAACTTTAACTTCTTTTTGTCCAAGTTTCCACAGGGCATCGAAATCACTCTAAACTTCCTGCTCTTTAAAAGTTCTCTGGGCCATTTTAATGTCCGTCTCCACTACTAGACACAGGGCTCGAATTAGACGGAACAGATCATGCCCCTTTAATCAAATAAAGCTGGTGTGTCTCAATGGTTTGAGTGATGCGTGGCCTCTCTGACTTAGAACAGCTGTTGAGCCGGATAGCGTTGATGACAGCTCTCCTTCAGCAACGGTCCTGTAGAAGTAAAACAAGGACGGGAAGGAGAAGGTTGTCGCTGAAAGAGGGGAATGCAACAGCAGGATCTGTGTGAAAAATATTTGAACCAGGTGCCAAGTTTCACACCTTCCATCGCTGTCACTTTCCCCAGTGATATCACACCCGCTGCATATCTCATGCTGTAGTTCCCCCCTCGAACACCGGATTGATACGTTGGATGCAACTGTGGTGTCTTTTAAAAGCTAGTCACCAGCAGTAGAAAATACTCAGATAGGGGTTTTATGTTTGAATGTACCCACCGCATTTTATTTACACATTTTTTGGACACACAGTAACATAATCAAGCAAAATCAAGCCAGTTTGGCCTTGTCTACATTAAAGAAATACAACCCGGTCTAAAGAAACAGGCAGCCATTGTTTATTCGTCCTTAAATGCAAAAACCCAGCATATCTCTCAACTCTTTTCATGTAGTCTACAACCGCTTTTGATATTAGTAACTCTTCATCTGTGTTAAGATATTTCAAAAACATTATCCACACAATCCAATCCACCATGTAGTATTTAAGAAATAAGTAAGTTAGGTGAATTGGACTCTTTACATTACTATTGGCCATATTATTACCGTAATCGGGCAATAGCTCCATTTTTTATGCAGTTTGTAGTGATCAAAGGAACTGCTACAGACTAAAGGGTTAGGTTTGGCACATACATGTCAAGTTACTGAGCTCAACAAATTCAAACTCATCAGCTAACTTTTGTTTTACTTTACACAGAGACATGAACTTTGTGTACAACGGTTTTATTATAAAACTATGGTTTTATTTTTTTTTCATAAAGTTAATTGTATCCAGAGTTCAACTAGTTCCAGTCATCCAGTAAAGCTCTCTGTGCTCTAACCATGTGTCATTTCAGGCCAGAGGATGGGGAGATCCATCCTGAGATCTGTAGGCTCTTTATCCAGCTGCAGTGCTGTCTGGAGATGTACATCACTGAGATGCTCAAATCGGTCTGCTTGCTGGGCTCCCTGCAGCTTCACAGGAAAGGTTAATACACAAAGCCTCATGGCATAGCTTAGGTTTGCTAGTTATTATTCAGAATGTCATCTAAGCCTTCACAAACATTCTTTGAATGCTAACAGCAGCCTAATCAACACTCCTGGATATATATAATAAGTGATTTTTGTATGTTTTGAGGAAGTTGACAAATCATTTAATTGGACGGGTAAATTCATGTCCGTTTCCTTTCATCCTTGTTTCCCCAATGTTTAATGTAGTGGTGACACATGTTTAGGCTGGCTGCTCTCTGTATGCTTTAGGTAAGGACTCCTGCGGCCCTACCGGACTCCAAAGTAAGACAGAGGAGAGTTCTGACATCCCCATCCTCGAGGAAACCTCTTCTACCCCCACTGACTGTCCTCATCTCTCCTGGCTGGTGGCAACTGACATAGATAACATAGAAAAGTAGGTGTATCCTTCTTCCTGTGTGTAAGTGCTGTGTTTGTACTTGCGTGTATTTATTGACGTGTAAAGTGTTCCTCGTTGTAGTACGTACGTAAAGAAACATACGTATATATATATATACACACTGGTTGACATTCATCATTTCAACATTTCATCGCGACACAGAATCAAAAAATATAAAGTGCAAGGAGTCTGCAAACTACTTGGAAAAAAACCTCACATTCATGCCACAAAAAATGTATTTAAGATGTATTTTCAGATGACACTGCAAAAAATGGGGCAGGTGAGCATTTTCTGAAGTTGTATGTCTATGTGTGTGTGCGTAAATACACCACATGACAGACGTCCTAGATCTAAGACTATATTTGTGTCGTTGCAGGGATATGAGGGAGATGAAGAATCTTCTCAGTAAACTCAGGGAGACAATGCCTTTACCATTGAAGAACCAAGGTAAGATAGACAGCCAGTATCTATTAAGCTTCAGCCTATTGTACATCCCTAAACACACCTCATGCTCTGCTGTGTGTTGTTGTGCCCAGATGACAGCAGTTTGCTGAACCTGACTCCCTACCCACTGGTCCGACAGAGGAAGAGGCGGTTCTTTGGGCTCTGTTGCCTGGTAACCAGCTGAGGGCCCCGCCTTCGTGGGTAGGAGGCGGCAACAAAGACACCATTACCCACTGTCCTTCACCACTCGTGTCTCCCACCAATCTATTACTGCCATTTTCAAATGAATTGTCTCTTTCTCTTTTTTTTAAAAGGCTGCCCATTTTATAATTTTATTTTGTAATACAAAGAATAATTGTAACTGCAAAGTAATGAAAACAAAAGTCATGAACATATATTTAAGATATTTTGCAACACCTTTTTTTTGTAAATGAAGTCAGATATCTGCTTGTACAATGTTAAAGCGAATGAGAGGTGATATGAAAGTGTTGATGTTTATTTACTTCTGCAATGCCGAGTGACTGAAATGAGGATTCATGTAAAAAAAAAAAAGAAAATCGAGAATGTTATTGTCAGTTTTTGTCAAAAATAATGTGTTAAATTATGAATAGAAGCCATCTGAAAATTTCAAGATGACACTTGACAAAAGTTATTCATATGTGTGTGCTGGGATGAGAGGTTTGTGCAGTGTACGTCTGTTGTGTATTACAGTGTATGTTTTCTGTTTAATGCTGTTTTTTCTTCTCAATGTACTTAAGTTAGTCTTCCATAAACCTAAAGTACCTGTATCCAACTTTAACCTTTCAGCTTTCAAAATGGAATATATGATACTCAAAATACTCAAAATGAAAACTTCTTTGCACATAATAATATATCTACAAACTGAAACGTTAGACATGTATATTCACATACTCTTTAGGCAATGCTCTCTGAATTATTTTCAAAGATGGAGATGGAAAGTAAATAATCTGTTTGTTGGTGTAAACAGGGAAGGTCAGTCCAGGGCAGACCGAGGCCACGCAGCATGGCTATTAATGATAGTGATCAATATTTATGGCACGGTGAAGGTACGGTAGTCAAAGCTGATATAGGTCATTTTACATTGTTAATAAACTTTTGTTATTGAAACTGATTAACCAGTCTCCGGAATTGTCTTGCCTGTTATCCACCAATTTCTCCACGGGGTGGAGACAAACTATTAACAAACTGAAAATTAAGTGCTTTGTATTCATAAACGTTTGAAATTGCAATGGGTCTCCATCAAATGGTTGCACATCCCTCCTTGGGAGTAAAGAATGGTACTGCTGCTCCACTAGCGTTGATGTGATTTCATTTTGTTTCTCTAGGACTGCTACCAGATGTTTAGACTCAGAACTTTGCATTCCAGGTGTAGGTTGGTGATGCTCAAACTGGGGCTTTGCATGGGCCGGAGGCAGGTAAGTAGACATGACTTGTGATTGTGGTACCATGTTTACTGTCAGAGTTGGCCTGTGATGGTTTCACTCTGGGCCTTGCACCCAGTATGTGGTCTGCAGCTGAAGAATGACATGGTTGTCGTTCTGATGCTCTCGGGGAAAATATCCCAGCTTCCGCGTTTAATGGACAAAGCTTAACTTTGTTCCTTTCTCCTTCCAGGTAAGAATTCATCCCGTTGGTTTTGCTCCTGCTAACTTCAGATGGGCAAGAGTCAGACATTCCAAGGACTTTCAATTTGGCAGTGAATGCAGCAATATCCATTTCCAAAGCCAACTTTTCCTTCCTTTCTCTGAGTAGTTGTTCTTCCGCTTCCAATGCATGCTTATCTTGCAATAGTTTCTGACGAACCATGAGTGCAGCCATTTCTGCTTCAGCTTTAATGTGTGCTGAGCGGGTGGATGAAGTGTTAGATAGTTTTGGATTGTTCTGAAATATTTGAAACGCTGTCACTTGGTTTCACATCGTCCAGTTGTATAGCAGAAGTCAGGAAATCAGGATTTTCTTTAAAAAGCACATGACAATTTTCAAGATGAGACTGTATGGCCTTTATATTTTGTTCATTTTGGTTTACCATAAGGTTATTTATTATGTCCATTAACCTTCTAGTTTCTTGATTTTTGTTTGTCTTTCCTTTTGAATACCTTCAATTTTAAGTGCTAATGCTTTGGCAGTAGGTTTAACTTGTCTCCTTTCTAAACCTCCATTTTGACAGTCATTTACCCCTTCAGTATTCATTTTTAATTCAAGTAAATGACCATTCATCGATTACCGGAACACCATAAAGTTCAAACACTCAAAAGCAACGGCAGAAAATGACATTAATCAGACTGTAAGCAAACAGCAGTTCACCACGTTATTAATTCACAGCAGCAGGAAAATCGAAATGTTCATAGGGGAAACACCATCAGTAATATGCAGCAATGTCCATAATCCACAGTAGGCCGAACAGGCACTTGAAATGTTCATAAGAGAGACCACGAAATTTAAAAGTATGATCTTATGATCCCATACGATTCAGTCAAAGAGTCTTTATACCTCAACTCCAGCGACGAGGCTACGAAGACGCATTTAATCCAACAGGGGGCGTTAACGTTGAAGACGCCGAATGCCGTTTTCACCACACTGATAGTCAACTTTGTCAATACCTTTGATTCCAGCGGTTAGGGCTTTGACGAAGACGTCGTAGTAGACCTAGTTACTCTCGGAAGCTTTTCAGGAAGCAAATGAGGAATGAATCAAAGCAGGCGCCCACAGGTACGTAGAATCAGCTTCTCCAATCGTCTCGTGGCTCAGTAGATGCGCGATGACGTCAGGAACAACGTGACCATCTTCTTCACGTAGTAGAATACGATGATCAATTCCAAGAGATTCAGCGACAACGTTTCACTGTTAGCGTCTTTGTGTACCCATGTCTCATGACAATCAATAAACAAAACATAAATCAAAACAAACCAACAACCCACAAAATGTAACATTTATAAAAAGCAAATAATATAAAGAAAACATCTATGGCTCCTACACTTTGAGTTCACATAAGGTAATGGTTAAAGGGTGGTAATTTGTATTTTGGGATTAACACCCCAAAATGTACTGTATTTATTTTGTCGAGACAGAATGGCAAATAAACCAGATTTGCTTTCATTCATAACAAGCAGCGTTTGTCACTCTTTACAGAAGGCTGGAGAAATGGAGTGAAAATGAGAGTAAAAGGTTAAACCTTCAGATCTCAGACAGGATTTAACTGCTTAGAGTTTGCTGTTTTTGTAATGGTGAAGTGATAGATCGTTTCAACACAAACATTTAGCCAAATGACCTTCAAGAGTTAGGATTAGCGTCAAATAAATTTGATGATAAAATAGGATTATGGTGTGACCATTTTAAAAATTGTTGTGACATACAATATTATTACTTTTTCATGACATCAAGAAGCGGGTGTCACACAGGTTCAGATACACATACGGCTAACTAGTCGGAATACATTTTCAGCAGGTCCATTTTTCTATTTATTTGTTGCTGTGATACAGTTTTACAATATGGTTTTATATATGCATAACCATCTGGTGAAGTTACATATAATGAAATACATATTCACTGAAGAAATATCATCATCTTCTATATAGCTTATCCTCGTGGGGCTGACAGAGAGAGAGACAGGCATTCAATCTGGCATTTTAGAGTGACCATTTTACCTCTACTACATGCCTTTGGAACATGGAGCATTGAAACAACATGCTATCGCCCACACCACCGTGCAGCCCTACGAGGAGAGTGTAAAAGTGAATGAATGTGTAAGGGAAGTCATGTGGTCAATCCCGCATCTTCAGCAGTACAAGGCTGGATACTGACGACTGACACCTTTTCTCCCTTACATCGGCGAAGTCCCGTTTCACACTCGCTCATGCTCTGAGTCACTGAGGTTAAGTTCTCCCCAATTCTCACACACACATTTATACCTGGGCTCAAGCAATCTGCTGAGTCCTTGCAGCGACACGCGTTGGTTTGATCTGAAAGAGTGGCGAGAAGAGGAATGGGATCAGTAACGAAAAGCTGCAGATACTTACGTTAACGGATTGAAACTGTTCGATGTCCCTACCGTCACAGGTCTCCCACATGTGGCAGTTTGTGCAGCCCGTTTTGCTGCTGGGCTGCGGCCACTTGCATGAGGCATCCTCCGCTACGGTATGGACGCTCCCCATACACAGCAGGGCATGCATTTTGCAGACATTCAGAAGGACTGACTTTCTACTCACAGGATTAGTGGCGCATACCTCCAAAGATGAACTGGTGATAACAAAAAAAAACTTCATCAAACACAGTAACCACAGAAACAATAGAATTTAATAAAGTCCGTTCAATTCAACTACCTGCACTCAAAAGGCATTTTGCAAACACATTTTCCTTTGTGAAGCTTCTCCCACGGTTCACATTGCACGACCAAAGAGCGGTCTACTTCGGGTGTTGTGACTGTGGAATACATAAGAATCACTCCCCCACATTGCTGACATCCATGCATGCAACAAAATAAATACAGTTTACGAAAAAGTGGAGTACAATATACCACAGTCACATACTGCATATACAGTCTGTTGGATGACTTCAAAGCATATAAACCTTGAAGTAAAATGTACCTGGGCTGCATTTGATGTCTGATGGGTCTGGGGAAAAATGCAGACTGGAGTCACATATAATCGTTGGTTCCCCTAATAGCTGTCTGCCTTCTGGACAGGACAAGGTGACTCTCTCCCCTATGCCATAGTTCTGCTGTGAAGGAGAGGCTGTGACGTCATCAGAGAGGGACAGTGCGGTGCACCTGGAGACTTAAAGAAAAGCCCCAAATTTGCAAAGCACACAGTATACAAGGCAACACACCTGGCCGTTAAACAACCCTTTTTTTCTGTTCTGTGTTTCTCACTTTGCCCACTGACATCTTGGACATCATGTCAAGCTCCATTTCAGGCTGTGTGAACACTGGAACAACACAAAACTGATGTCCAGGGTGGGAATGCAATGTTGTGATGTACCTAAAATCGGAATGATTCTGTGCGCTTAATGATGACTTGCGTAATTTGGTATGCATGGTGTCCACCGCTTGTCTGTTTGACCCCTGCAAAGTCAAACCATGGCTCTGTCATGTTAAACTACATACCACCCGGGTCGCCGGGAGCCCTTTATACTGCATGGTGTTTAAGAACTAAGTTGCCCCTGCCGCTCTTAATACACTGAATAGGGCGTAGGATGGTTTGTGCTGCCCTAAATACTGGGACCACACAAACAGGAATGACTGGAGCGCCGGCTCCGACACTGATACATCCACAATTCAACTCGGATTACAATATGCTTAGCTTTATTATAGTTACTCACCTGTGCAAAGTCCAGGGCTGGTAGACCAGGTTTGATTAGCAGTGCATTCTAGGATGCTGGCACCAACGAGATAAAATCTGTCTGTGCAGGTGTACTCAACTCTACTACCCACAATGTAAATGTCCAGAGGTACCTGCGGAGCAAATGGACACAAGAAGGGTTTTACAGTAGTTTTACATTCACAAAAATATTTCCCACATTAGTATTGTTGTTTTTATGTTGTGTCTCAAATATGCTTTAAAAAGCTGCATCATTTCTTAGAGTAGCGCTAAACTCTGCCCTGCTTAGTCTCACTAACCCTGTAAAAGTGTTAAAAAACGAATGAGTGTGATGATGACAGTATTTGATCTCTGCAATGGTTTGTTATGCAATGAATGGTAAGTTCATGTTTGGTTTAATCTTCACCCGGATGTAGCCGTTGATTAGAGGAGGTGGATTTTCACACGTCTGACTTGCTGGGAGAGTTTGGTCAAAGCAATTAGGCTCCATGGTTCTGTAGACAAATAATACAAATTCAAGATATTGTGTAGAGTTGATGTTGGATGTTGGGAAATTTCCATCAAGGCAGTGAACCCGGGTTACAATAGTGTTAAACTTAAAATGAATCTGACTTTAGGTATTGGAGGTCTTGGTCTTCACAGTCAGACGCCTCAGTGGGTTCTCCGATACAATGCTGCCCCCCGTTCCGGGGGGGGGGATTAGAGCAAGTACGTCTTCTTGATCTTCGACCCCCAGAGCACAATGACCAAGCGGACCAGCAGGTCCAACTGCCGTGGATCACTCCTTGATGGGAAGAAACAGAAAAGAAGAGCGTGGGACAAAGTGCGGAATATATTGCTGTCGGTGTGATTTTCTATTAATTACCTCATCTAACCGGGAAAGAATTGAATCAGCCTTTTTATCAAACTGTAAAATCAGTCCTTTAAACATATCAAACCACATTGAGACCAAAGGGACAGGAGTTGTAAAGAACCTGTCAAAAAAAAATGTAAAACCCACCCGGCTGACCCTGCGCTTCGATTCCCTGCTCACAGCCCAGTCCTGATGTGCCAGGCTTACAGATGCATTTGCATTCATCTCCATCCATGACAACCAGGCCATTGTTGCTGCAGGGCCGGCAGTGGCAGGTGTCGCTCTCAGTGAGGTACTGCTCTATGGCATTGCGAAGGTAGAGTCTCTTCACCCCAGCACACTGAACCTCTTTCACCAGCTCTGACACCGGCCGCAGCTGCAAAACAAGAGAGATGCAGCGTTGCAGTGTCGCTATTCGATAAAGATGCATGTATGTGGATTACTTTCATGGTTTTATAGTTCAAAAGTGCTTATTTCAGTCTACCCTCACCGTTTGTTTTGTCACTTTTGGAAATGATCGAACAGACTCTGCCCAGTTTGAGAACATTTCCCAGTTCCTGTCCGGATTAGCGAGCTCCATGCCCTCCAGTGCTGCGATATGTTGGATGCCTCCTCCAACCACATTCACTTTTTTCACAGAATTGGAGCTGGAAGAACCTATTTTGAAAAGGTTCGCCAAGAAATAGGATGATTCATAAATGGCAAAGGACCTCATTGGTTAGTTAGTTAGTTAGTTGTATTCGCCATAACATTTGACCTGATCTTATTGGCGTCCAACGTCTGTCTTTCTTGCAGTCCACATGATGGATGGGGAATATAAGAAACCAACGTTTAGTCCTTGTACATTCGTCAAAGTCATGTAGTGTGTCCTCTTGGAATCCAAGGAAAAAGACAAACAAAAGGCAGCGTTAACAGCAGGATTGAAGCAGTGCTGTTCAATTTCATCCATTGGATGTTCAGAATGACGAAAAAAACTGATATATTTATACATTTCCATGCAACCACATGGCTGCATTCAGCCCATTTAAAAACGCATATTTATTATTTATAAATTCGATGTGATTTACAAATTAAAACGATGCAAGTATACACAATTAGAATACATCTGATCAGCAACCAACGCTATCTGAGGTTAAAGATACTTTATCCCTGTGCCTTGCGTCCCTTGCTGGAAATGTATGTTTCTTAATAATACATAATGCTGAATCTTTCAGAAGGTTGACGATTCTTTCATTCCTGACCCGACAATCCTCACCCGTCTGTTTGTGAGTTTCCGCATCAATCTTGGCGATGATCTCTAAGGAGCCTCCGAGGCTTCCTTCCGACAGGTAGTGTGTTCCAAACATCTTCAGAACCTTCCTATAGGCGGCATAGTCGTAGACCGATGGGAGTTCAACCAGTGCCTTCCAGAACTCCCCGGACAACGGGAGGTACTGGTGGGAGTTGCTCTGGAACTGAGCGACCTCTATGTCACTCTTCAGAACCAACAGCTTGTGGGTCTACAAGGAATAAAATAAGTGAGTATGCTGTTTTTCAAATTTTCAAATTAGATTTTCCCTTTTCAATCCCACAAATGACCACTGGGATCTAGGGTGACAAAAAGTTCAACACACACCTGGGTCTGTGATTGTGTCTGGTGAAAGTCGTAGTTGTTGTGTCCTGTCGTGGTGCCGGTCACTTTCTCTCTGTTGACAATGTCCTTCGCATATTTCCATTCACTGGTGTACATCTCATCTGAGAAGTCACTCTGAGCTTTAACCTGAGGACAGCACAGGTTTCAAAATGTTAATTTAATAATATCAATTCAACCAATCACAGGAAAATGAAATGAAACATGAACGTTAGTAAGCAATGATTTTACTACTAAATTGTGAGCATTAACCGAAGGTCTTACATAATAACCACAATACTGCCTTCTTCAATCTGCATATTGTTATATGCGATAAGCAAAGTATCTGTTTTTTCAATTGAACAATTCAAAGCTGATTCAGAACTAACTGATGCCCATTTGTGGCATTGCATTGCTTAATTTGAATGCATAGTCTTTGTCATCCAAGCCCAGATAATTGATCACTAACGAGCTCATTAACACCAGGTGTAATGCATAGTTACGTCAGATCATAATATGGTATGTTAGTACCAGGTGTAACTGGGGTCTTTGAGGGTTGGATCAACTTACCTCTCGTCTTTTAAACCAGCTACAAGTCAAGTCTTTGTCTCTATTGTCCCTGAAGACTCAATCATCACCACATTCTTTCCTCAACTTTAGTTAGGAAGCCGCCCCAAATGAACCAGATCACAAAATGCATCAAATGCACCGAGGAAGGGGTGAAGAAGCCGTAAGTAGAAAATATTTTAAACAGTTGATAGGCTTTAATGATCCGGAGAAATGTCAAGGCAGCTGCCAAATGCCTACAGGGTACCTTCACAGCGAGACACCTCCAAGAGAACTGTCGATAAAACATTGCAGTTCTAGATGTGACCAACCATAAAGCTGAACTGGGTGGTACTAAGCGGCAATCGGTAGAGAGCACTGTGGACGCCGCTGAAGATGACGCGGCACTGTCCCCCGAAGCTCTTTGTGTTGATGACAGGGGCCCTCTGCTTCCCTGACACCACGTCAAACCTGCAGGTTATATACATCCCAACGTTACGCATATGGCTCCTGCTTTTGTGTTGGTGCAGCAACATGTCACTTACCCGAGTCCAAGCAGTTCAATGTTAGGCGGGGGAACTGACTTTTGACACACAATGTGTTTTTCCGCGTCACAGCCACGTTCGTCATCTCCGTCTTCCTCGCAGTCCTGATCGCCGTTACACAACAGCGACTTGCTGATGCACTTCCCTTGTGGGGAAGGAAAAAAACAAGACAAACGGCCCTGAGATTCATATTCCCATCTGTGTGAACACGGAAGGGAGCCATGGTTCATCTTCTAACCTGAGCGACAGCGATACCTGTCTCCACACCCGTCGTCTAGAGGGCAGCCTTGTGTGGTTTCACAGGGCCTGGTCTCAGTCCGCTCCCCAGCGCAGGGGTTCCCTCCAAACTGAGCGTAGTCGGCCATCGCTCGGCTTCTCGTCTGCGACACACGTGACAACGAAACTTAAAATATATTGAATTAACAAGCATGCAAAATGTGTTCTTTAACTACTCTAAGTTGTGTGGTCTAATAATTACAGAGACAGAGGAACACTCTTCAGTTCTAGAAGTAATCGTCCTCACCATTGATTTGGTGCAGCCGTCACATTCTGACCATTCACCATAAGGCCCCCACTGGCAATGAACTCTTTGGTAACAAAACCTTGGAAATGAAATTTAAATCAGGTGCTTCAATAAGTGAAAACAAATGTGTAGCGTAATGAAACCGGATTGTTATCGTTTGTGTCATTTATATTGTTGATAAAGCTGAAACAGTCGAGCATTAACATATTTACCCTTGGGGAGTGAAAAGGAATAGCAGCCATGGAAGGGCTGCCGAACAGAGTCGTGCAATGCTCTGAAGAGGAGGAAGAGGAGGAGAAAGGAGGGAGGAAGGCAAGAGAGGAGAAAGGTTTTAGCAGCAAAACTTGAGGGCACAAAGTAACTGAGTGTAAAGCCTACTTGCCTTCATGGTGAGGGAAGAGCAGCAAACACAGTCTTGAAGATGGTTTGGAGCAGCTCAGTTTTGTTCAAGTTAGGGAGGCAAACTCTTTCAGGAACATTCCTTGGAATCCCTTGGGTTTCATAATTTCATGTGTGTGTGGACGGGGGGGGGGGGGGGCAGGGAGTATTTGCTTTAGACCAGAGTAAAAAAGACATTTTTGTGGATATTCCTGCCAAAAAGCTTGTTGCGAAACTCAAAAACACAAAACCAACCAATGAATCTCTATCTGCTGTTCCTCTTCAGACAGTTAGGAAAAGGTTACTATTTAGTTTATTATTCATACTGAGACAATCATGTTCTCCACCTCAGGCACCACGAGATTATTTGGACATTGACGAACAAACATCTTGACTATCAGTTGACCCCAAACACATCTGGCCAGAGAAAGAGAGAAAGAGAGAGAGAGCAGACTCTCTCTCATCTGAGTTATTTCGAAGGCGAAACATTATTTAAGTTTTCCCAACATTCCCCAACAGACGATGCTCAGCGGTGGTTCTTCTTCCCATAGAAAATAAAGTTTCATTTCCGGGACTGTCACACACACTACGTACTAATACGTTACTGCTCCACAACTACCTCTCCATTCCCTCTCTGAGAACTGAGTTAGGCTTTTGCATTTAATGTCCACATCTCAGTATACGTGGCTCTCTGAGACATGCGTTTTGCCGTCTCATCACATTCCCAATAGAGAAACATGTATTAGGCTGTCACAATAAACGCTATTCATCATTCCCCACATCCCCTCTGGGATAGCAGAAGCAAAAAAAAAAGCTTTCTAAAAACCATTAACAATGTTCTTGTGTGGTGCTTAGCACAGGGTGCAGCCACAATATCCTCGCAAAATAGAAAACAGACTTATAACCATAGAACACACCAGCTGTTTCTCAATGATTGTAAAAACAATCTCAAAGACACGATAGCTATGAAGTTTCTGTGTGAGTGTATGAAGAAAACAATTCTGATTCACTAGGCTGCAGAGAAAGGGGCACCAGCAAAAAATGTTTTTCCTAATATGGCACGTCAAACTGTCTGCTGTGCATTGAACCCATCCATGGTGAAGGTGAAGGAAATGTCATTTCAACCCAATCAGCACATCTGGGACTTCTCGTGGTACATTACACATGATAGCTTAAAAGTTATTGCTTTTTTCAAAGGTCATCCTCAACTTTTAAGCCGACGTAGACAGAAACAGAATCAACTTTATTGGAAGTTTTTCTTGTGTGTACAGAAATAGACAATACAGCTTGGAACAAGGACAACAAAGCTGAACAGTTAAAGGTAAATGATAATGTGTAGAAAAGTACACTCTGACCTTGATTTTTTTTGGTGCCAAACGATATGACTTTTAATAACTTTATGACACATTGCATTATGACTTTTTTTGATCAATTAGGATACAAGCTTTTATAACCTTTGAGATGATTACACCATGATACTTTTATTCCTTTCTTGTGACTTTTGACCCCCAAAAACACATTGATATTCTTGTTAATGTTTAGAACTTTTTATTTCATAATACTTTGATAATTAAAAAAATATATTGATCCTATTGCAGAGTAACCTTTGTCACATTTAGGGTTAGGGTTACTTTTGCATTTTGAGTAATGTAGTGTATGAATAACCTTGTTCTAGGAGCCTCACATCCACAAAGTCAACAATTGTTCCCTGCAGTGTTGGTTTCTTCCTCTCCAGACACTTAACGCTTTGTTGTTCATCAATGCCAGAGGAGATGCAGATGCTTTGTAATAAAGATGACATGTTAAAGGCTCTTCTTATGGTTTGCAATGATGCACATTTCAATCATTTAATGAAGCAAGGACACAATTAACTAATTATCTGCAAATGTAGTAATCACCAGGATGTTGGCTTCTCCGGCTGATTAATGCCATTTCGGCGTTACAATGTCCAGAAGATATGTGGTCAGTGGGGTCACACACTTCCAATGGAGTTAGGTCCACTGTGTAGGATCGAGGGACATCTAGCGGTGAGCTTGCAGATTGCTTTGAACAGAACCCCCCCCCACTCATCACTCCCTTACCTGGTCCACTGTCAGGATCTCTGGTGTTTTTATAATCTTTTGAGATATCTAAAAGAGGATGAGAGCTTCTAGTTTTTAAAAGCCTTTTTAACGTGCAACATCTTACGCCTTACCTTTATCTCCATCCGGGGCAGCCAGCTAATAAGGATGCCAGTAGCTTGACCTGCGCCTAGTGCATTGCATCCTTGACCTTGTTATAAATTTCACTATTTATATGCAAAAAAGGGAAATTGTCAGCAAAATTCTTGTTGGAAAAATGCAGAGTGTAGCGTTCAAGCAGACAAGTTTGAACATCTACAGGGATATTTAGCAGATGTCTTCTTTTTTTACATACAGTTCATAACATTTTTCTAAAATCAATGTGCATTGGCATTTCTGAAAGCCTGTATGAACAAAAACTAACACGGAAGCACATGCCTGTGAGTATTGAGATGTAGTACAGTCTAGGAAACAGCAGAGAGCAATAGAGATTTGAGAATCACCTTCCTCTTCATGGCTGAGAAGTGATTCAAGGCTGAGAAAATTCATGGAATCATGGAGTAAAATGGCATTTAATTAGGAACTATTAGATGATAAAGTTGTGATCCTAATGATTTGTCCGCATGTTAAGAGACAAAGAGCAAGAGAGTCTGTATGAAGAAGTTTGACAACCAGATGTGCAGAGAAACATACCTTAACAGACTATTTAATGAGAAAGTGTTTTTTTTCATTTTTTAGATGAAATCAGCATCAGCTGCTCTATAACAAGAGCTAATTCATACGGACTTGCAATCTTGGCTTGCTGCATGAATTACTATTACTGTAAGTATTGTAATTGTCAGTCGTCATGTCTGACATTTAAACTCAACATTTATATTTATATTTAACATTTACATTTAACATTTATATATAACATTTAACATTTACATTTAATATTTGTTATTTAACAACTTTGTGTTACTGCCAAACATTGTACTTGGAAAAGTTGTTGCATGTATTAACATGATTTTGTCTCTAAATGTTTGAAAAAGTGTGAATATTGTCCTGATTTTTTTATTCATGTGATAATGCTAAATGTACGAAAACTGCGCAGGATTTTAGAAGGTGCAACATTTTACAAGCGGCGCCCCATAATTATGGGTATATATCTGCTCTCATTGCCAGACAGGAGGCCACAATGTGCATATACATCACAAACTGAGTTTATGTGTTCCAATTAAATTTTTTTTCAGCAGCATTAGGTGAGGTTGTGTTGGTGAGTGTTAATTCCTGCGACCTATCATTTTGTGAAATGACACAAAGACAGTGTTATCCTGCCCATAAATTTAGAATGTCAAATGGGCTTGGTTTTACTACCGTGGTAATTTCCTTTTGGAAAAGCGGATAGATTTTCTGACACTTCACAGCAGAGGTATCAAACAGAGAGAAAAGCTAAAACCATTTGCCAACAATCCCCATCACTACATTTACAAAAAAAAATGAAGCTCCCTCAAGGTAAGTATCTCATTCAAGAGCCATTTTCCAGGTCTAGCAACTTCAGAGCAAACTTTCTTTAGAGAAAAGTCGTGTCATTTGTTCTTACCAGTGCCTTACCAAGACAGACCTATGTCCCCAAAGCAAGGATTGGTAGCATATACTAGTCGGGCTTATGCGTGTTAAAGCCAAAAGCGTTTCATTTTTGGATTCATAATTGGAGACTGTTGAAAAGTATTGACTCTTGAAGCCACAAACATTTACAGTACTCCCTCGCTGTCGCTTTGATGATAAAATAAAGTAAAGTGGTGTGTAAAATGCTAAACAGACAAATCTGCACTGCAACTTACTACATTTGTGCAAAATAATTAATACACAATATTGTTCTAGTTCAAGTTTTGATCAACATTTTGAGAAAACATTTAGATATTGTCACCTCAGGTCAAAATAGACGATAAAGAGATAAGTACAGTACATTCTACATTGGATAATTACAAAAAAACAGATTTTCGGTATTTTTTAAATTAACCCCCGATACTAAATGCCTTGCTTCTGTAGAGCAGTGACCCAAGTCCCTGAACAATAAGCCACCTGAGAGCGCCCTGCATCAGGGCTGCTTCCAGGAGCCTCGTGGTGTTCAGAGGGCATCTCTGACCGCCATCTGCCCGGGAAGACTCTGACTGAGACAGACTTAGTGAATGCACTAAGTATATATAGTAGTATATATACAATATACTGTATATATATATATATACACAAATTTGTCCATTTCAAAATGAAGCAGGATTAGATCTTCCTTCATTTGCAAGTTAAAAACAATTCTCTACTGTATGTATAAGACAAATATGACACAAAAACTGCATTTTCCTTTTTTTCATCAAAGGCTGGCGTTTTCTGAAGCATTTTCTAAAAATGTAAAAAAAAGTAAGTATTATGAATATGTGAAACCTGGTTAATTAACATAAAGTACCCAACCCCCCCACAATGATTTCATTCGAAGCGTAATAAAATACGATTACATTAAAACAGATAATTGACATACAAATAGGCAAATAATCTGCTGGTATACTGATATAAGCTCTGAAAGGGCATAGGGAAAGCTTTGATTTAGAACAGAGACAGGACATAATGCCAGGCTATGCCTAATTCTTTGACTTTACAGATTGCAAATGTAAATGAAAGTAATGCTCTTTGACGAACAAAGTAATAAAGAACCACTGGTCAGTTCTGTTCAATGGCCCTTTCCAATAGAATGACACGATTAACTACTGTTTTTCTCCGTCCCCTTGCTGTGAGTGGTGCTTTCAGCCTCCCTCCTGACATGTCTGACTGAGTAAATAAATGATTACAATCCCAAGCTCTGTCTTCTATTGACTTTTAATTACTGTGAATCCAAGCATTTTTGTCTCTCACTATGATATTGTAGATTTTTGTGTAGCTTGTATAGGCAGTTCAATTGGCAGCCTGCATGGGGTGCACGCCATACAACTAGACACAGTGGTTTGTGAAATTACTCCTCCTCCTCCTCCTCCTCCTCCTCCTCTTCACACTTTTCTGAAACATCTCTTTATTGCCCCTCTTTAGACTGTCTGAATGCCATTATCCATCTCTACCTCCCACACCTTTACCTCCTCATCTATGTATTCACCTGTGTATGTGTTTGTGTGTGTGTGTGTGCGTGTGTGTCGGAGAGATTGACAAAGAAAGACCCAAACACATGCACTCATAGATAAGCATTTTTGTATTTTCTATTTGCACAAACTCAAAGGACATAATGGTGCCTTTTCCTTTCACTTTTCTTTCACAGCATTAATAATGGTCTACTGTCCATTAGGAAATGGAATAAAGCAGCACTGTAGCTATTACCGTAGCCATTATCAATCAACTGTGCATTTACAGGAAATGCTAAATGTGGACTTTAATATTCAGTTAAGTGTTTGTTAAAAACAGCCTCATGCATTGTTTATGAGTCACATGACAGAAGGCCAGAATAGCAGATGTTTGTTATTTTATAAAGTAACAGTGAGACCTTGATCCTATCGAGGGAAGACGCGCACACACAGTGAGGCACTGCATCTGGGATACCTGTTTCCTCTTTGTGCGCAACACCTGGCTCCAGAAGGGCAGATGCTAAATCACAAAACAGTCTCAGCAAGGTCACCCTGGGTGCCACTGCCCACCCACTTCCATCCTCATCTCCCTGGAAACCGGATGATTTTGGGATGCTTCTCTTCAGAGATAGGGGAGGAAATACTGCCATTTTAGCTTTAAAGCTGCAAATCTACCTTATATATGTTCTACCAGTAGCTGATTGAACTAAATCCCAATTTATTTATACAATGTTTCTTCATTTAAGCAACTAACCCAATTACCACTTATCAAGCCACAACCTTTACATAATCACCCATTAGGCATAGATGCTTTATTTGATTGATTTAATTTGCCGTTTCCACTTAAAACAGAGTAACCTTTGAACAAAAAGTTTTGGATTTTTACAACAGCAAATGGTTCTTGTCACACCAGAACATGAAGGCAGAGACAACAGTTGGGACCAGGGAAGACGCACATGTCCGTACAACAAAATTCACAAGCCTGCTAAGGCTTGTTTTCATTCTTGGTGTGTATGGGGGTATTAGCAGTGCAACATTTAGAAAACAGATCACTTTGGACATGGGTCCTAAAGTGTAAAAGCATTTCCAGCTGAGATGCACTCATGCTTTTGAGAACATTGTGCTGAAGTACTGCTGAATTACTAATGGGCGAAAGAGAAAAAAAATAATGTTGAATAATGTTCATGCTTGCACTTCAGGGAAAATAAGAATAGAAGAAGCGGTATGATAGCTCAGTTCAGGTATAAGTTAAGAAATTATTGTCAATGACTTTGCAAAAGTTAAAATAATTTACAGTTCATCGGCAGCATACTATTTGCAATTACAATATGTACAAACCGTTCACGATATATAAAACATCTTAACATGAAACCACATTGAAGTGAAAGAAGAACTGTTGAAACTCGACAACTTTAACATGAGCTCCACATTGAAGCATAAAATACAAAAACAGGAGTTTCAAGCCGATACTCAGTCACTCCATCATTTTGTATTTTCTTTGTAAATGTCAAAGTTACTTGCACATACATTCACAAATCCAAAGAGTTGAGTTTCCTGTTCTGGTTGTACGTTACCAAACTAGACAACGACGTCCTTACAGAATACATTCTCAGCAGCAGATGCCACACTGAGCATGTGCGGACGCATGTGTCACTCGTATGGGATTGTTTTCATGCAAAGTGAAGCAAAACCTTGCAATAAACCTTCTGGATGCCATTTTAAAGTAATTTCCCATCTTAAATGACATCCTGCAGGGTATAGAATGACATCGATAATAAAACTGAATGAAATGATAAAAACAGAAATCTGGGGATTCAGTAACATTCAGAAACATTAATACACCTGATAAGGTAGACACCAAAGATTCACGGCTAGACATGAAACTAAACATTTACTGTATTATTTTCCATGTGTTACATCACGGCTTTTGCATCAAGACCCACTGACTCCACATTATGACGTTGAGCCTTTTCTGACTTAAGAAAAAAATAAGTCTGGGTGAGTGTTAAGCAACATTATTCCCTGTTTTTTGGAAAGACACAACTCTGTGATACATCTCACGATGACTCCTGTATATACACTGCACTACAGCAGTAAGTATAGACGCCCACACAGACGGTGGATACACTTTTATACCCAGACGTACTGTATTTTTATGCTTGGCCATCACGACTCAGCACCCACCACAAAATCCAATGCATTTGACACGTTGGAATCAGAAATTACTAGTGGTATTCATTGCACTTCAATTTGTCCTAATTTTTTTAACTTGTAGCGACAGCTGTTGCTTCTCTTGGAATTTCAAAACTAGCCGATGTTGTTATGATGGTTGTTTTTTTGAGATGCGCCAAAGAATAAAGTACACATCTTGATTGGTACATTGATTTATTTTAGCCACGCTGCACTCTCAAAATCTCAGTGGTTTAATGAGTGAGGTAATTAGCGATGCACAAAGGTATGTGAGCAATGTCTAAGCTGCAAGTTGCCTTTAAAGGACACTATTAAGCGCATTCAGACATTACTGCTGTAGAAACATATTGAAGATGGTGCATTTATTATCTATGTACTGAGTAAGCAAATGGTAATGACACTTTTTTAACACCGTCTGTATTTTTTAATCTTAGAAACACCTGCAGTGATGTGACCAAGGCTGCATACTATAATAATAATAAAAAAAAACGTTTGTATATGTTTGGACAAAGAACAGCAAGCTATTTTAACCAGCCTAGAATTAGAGTGGTTTAAGTTACATTATTTTACAACAACTCCTGAAAAGAAAGTCACTTGAGTACTGATACATTTAGCTGAGATGTACCATCTATGCTGTGAGCAAACTACCCCAGGTGAGGCGATAAGCCAGAAAACGGGGCATTGGATCAGTGTGAAAACCCATTTTTAAAGCACAGGAAGTAAAGCAAATCAACATCCTTTGGGAAAAAGAATGTCAATCCCCAACCTCACTCGCTTGGTGCTCCAGCCAAAAACCTGTGGCGTCTCTTCCAATCCCAACTTCTTTTACCTCAACACACTCAAGCGTTTGAGCTCTCAATTCCCTACAGCCCTAAATAAAGTGGAAGGAGCAGGGCAGCTGCCTTCCTGAACTAAATGCCAAAGAGAAAAGAGGGAGACCAGCACAGACCAGCCCCTAGTGCTAGTGGTGGTGAGCGCGCCCCCCCCCCCCCCGACGCCCCCACCCCCCCACCCCGCGTTAGCTCTCAGGTGGCATCATCTTCATCTTCGTCGTCCATGTGATAGTTGAGGGTGATGACGGCGCTGATGAACTCGCCGAGCTCCACAAAGTCCGCTGTGATTATGTTGATTCCGCTCTCCCCGGGTCGCTGCGATCTGATCCACTGCATCATGCCCGGTAAAGCCCTGCGAGGACACACACACACGCACAGAGACATGTTAGGGGTATGAGGAAAAAGGGGGGGGGGGGGGGGGGGGGGTATAGAGTCAAAAAAAAGGGGACGATTCGTGGTTGGCTGGTTTAACCCGGAGAGAGACGTGCGGTGATAAAAGATCTCTGCGACGCAGCATGAGATGTCTGCCAGCCTGACACCAGCTGCGAGGACGGCGCTCTGAACACTTGCTGGACATGTTATCTCTGTGAGGGGGGGGGGGGGCTGGGGGGTGTTACTCTTGCGGATGCCTCGCCCCAAGTTTCCGCTTGGCAAAATTCTCAGAGTTGTCTCCTCCTCATGCTCGCTTTCTTGTTCTGTGCGTAGAAAAAAAAAAAAAAACGAATGCATGGAATCCTGAAGGATGCCGACATTAAAGTAACCAAGCGCCTGGTGAGAATTGCTGATAGTGGACGTGTCAAATGAATAATTCATGCCAGGGAAATTTGTGTTTTTTGCTCCCGAGGCTTTTAACTAAAATGGTGACAGTGAGAGGGAGCTATTTACAGACAAAGCAGGGGGGCAAATCCTGAAGAGAGAATCCTGAACCAGAACTGAGCAGGGGAGATGTAGCGAGAGGTAAGTGACGGATGAGAAGCATCGCCTCAGGCCTGTGGCAGCTGTAAAAAAAAATAAAAGTTAAATGCTAAACTACCTAGGCATACCAGCAAAAACAACTTGCCTCTGGATTTAGTAAAAAAAAAAAAAAAAAAAAGGCTGCAGTGGGTCACATGAGACTGTTAATGTGAGTGCGTATGCAGTACCAGTCAAAGGTTTGGACACACTTTCTCATTGAATTGAATGAGAAAACGTGTCCAATCTTTGGACTGGTACTGCATGTCAACATGCACATGGTTTTTGGTTGCAAAAGGTTTGGTTCCACACCGCCTGTGTATACATTGAATAATACAGTGTGACATTCAATTCTGATCCAATGTTAAACTGTATATGACTTGCAAACATTCGGGCACCTTTCAGTGATTGTCTCTCTCAGTCCGCTGGCAACGCCCTTCATCACCGTGCTGGCCTTTGGTGTCAGAACAACCTGGGAGACAAAGAAGGTCCCCTTCCTCCTGCAGGAGGAAAAAAAATAAGATTTACGAGTTATTTTGCTGTATTTTGTTTTCTTCTGAACATGTGAAAATAAATCAAGGTTGACTCATCGCGGTAAGCTCACTTGCACAGGTGACATGACAAAGCACATATCCCTTTTAACCCAGTGCACTAAATCAATTAAAGTCAGAGGCTGACCTGCGGTCAGTGACCGATGCCTGGAGAAACTGCACCAGCTTCTCTGGGTCGGTGGTGTTGGCCCAGGGAGAAGGCATCATCTGCCCTGGCCACAGGAAGGGCACCTCCAGGGCCATGGGGTGGTGGTAGAAGACAAGCACCTGGTACTGCTTCTCCCACAGGTACTGCAGAGACACCTGGAGAGGGAAGCAGGTGCTCAGGTTATAAGGGGAGAAATGGCGAGACTTGATATAAGGATAAGAAAAAGGGGATGGGCGTTTAACAGTAAATACAAAAGAGAAAACACTTTGCAAAGGTGCCAGTTTCTCTAGTAAGTTTTGTGATTTTTTAAATAAGCAAATATGAATGAATGGACATAATTGCCTAATGCATTAATAAGCAGCTTTAGTTCAATATCCAGTTCTGATTGAGCGTAGATATTACTAGGAGTGTTCAGTGGTGTAGTCCCTGCATTTGATACATAACTACGAGTGTATACTAGTATTTCAATGGCTTTTTGGCTTCTATCTTATCATATTGTAAAATGGATTGCAAAAAAGGTTTTTGAAGACAACCGTTGCGTTATGTCTAATCATAGTCTATCGCTCATCCAGAAAATAAACCATGGCAAAAGTTGTATTTTAAAGCCCCTACAGGCTATCCAAGAGGTACGACCATTCCTGGTAAATAATAAACCCTTTGTGCAGATCTATACGAGTCAATCCTTTTTCATAAAGGGGTTAGCAGCAATATTTTACATGGACGTGGCTGCGGTTCCACAGTGTGGACATGAGGAACATCTTTTGATTGAATCTCTGTTAAAACATTTGAGCTGGAAGGGTAAATTAATTAAAGTTAGCAAACAAAAACAAAACAAAACAAATGTGGATATCCCCAGTGAGCGGTTTATTGGGACAAGCCAGGTAATAGGTTAGACCCAGTTGTGACAGTAAAATAATTGTCCTTTTCATCTCAACGCCCAGCTCTTTTTTTTTTAAGATTCTCAATTTAGATTTATTTTGTGATAATGAGCCTCCATTTGTATATTCCCTTAGAATAAGTCGAGCAACCACTGAATTGTGGTACAGTGGATTAAGTGTATGTCTACGGTAAGGTACAATCGTAGAGAAGAAAGGAGTGAATATATACCTGTGGAGGTCATTTGTCTTCTCTAAACAACACTGCATTGTGGAGGCTTTTTGTTATAAATCATTACTTTTAACAACTAGTCAACATTGGCCCTCTTTCTTTGTACTTTATATTCTCACTCGGCAGCAGAACCAGACTGGAAACTATGATTTGTATCATTGATTTCTTCTCCCTCTTCCAGGTCTCGGAGACACACCGTTACTTCAGGGTGGGGGGGGGGGGGGGGGTGGAGGTTAACCAAGTGGTGATGGGTGGAAAAAAAGGGACTAAAGATTGCAGGAGGAAAAAGACAAATGTATCCGAGCATGTGGTCGCATTTGTACTTGACTTATATGTATGAAGGGCATACTTCATACAAACCAACAAATACAAGCGAGGTGTTGTATCATCCACAGTACCTCCTGAGCGAAGACGACGGGGCAGAGCTTGTCCCCAAACACGTCTTTTAACATGGTCACCAATTTTTCATGGTGCATGTTCTGGACGCCGTAGAAGTGGTTGAAGTCCAGGAAAACAACCTCTCTGGCGTGAGCCGACAGGAAACCGCTGATCTGCTCTAGACCTTCTCGGACCTAAAGGCGGTGCACAATGATTATATAATTGTGAGAAACAGACGGAAGAAATGATGAAGAAATGTGGTATACTTATAATCTCTAAAAGACCACGTGTCATTCGTAAATGTAAAAACATCACTTAGCAACCGCCAGCATTGCCAAATACTGCCATCACATCAAAAGCCAGTAAACGTCCATGCTGACCGTGGCGCTGAAGAGCCCGTGGGCGAAGAACAGCTCGTTGTCGGGGTCGCGGGGCTTGGTGGAGATGCGAAGGTCAAAGAAGCGGATCCCAGCCTGCAGTTGGCTGGTGAAGTTCAAAGTCTGTGTAGCTAACCACTTCCTCATCAACTTCTTGGCCACCGTGCCAAAAACAGAAACAAAGTTCTGCACCGTCTCCGGCTGCTCGGGCCCGACCGGGGACGCCTCGTCAATGTAGAAGCTGAAGGAATCATGGGAACCTGGAGGAGACACACACGTGAGGGTGCGTGCAGTCATTGAGCGCTGCGGGTCGTACTTCTGCATGTGGGACGCAGCTGGACGAGTGGGGTCAGTGCTGGACAACATCCTGGTGCCATGGCAACAACACTGACAGTGAATAACACTATTGTTCAGGTAAAAGCTGATGGCGGTCTGTGATCCTCTCTATCTGTGCATCCCTTTGAAATCTGGTGTAGTTTAGTATTCCATAACTCAATTTACAGGAAAGGTTCATTTCTAGCTGTCACAGGTCTGTCACACCTGTATATCAGATGTCTTTGTAAATATTAATATCCTTCCTCCCCCCCCCATAAAGCGATTGGTATACTTTGGTTGGTCAGGAGAACCTGGGTAAATCAATTCACGGTGGCACTTTTCAAATTCGAGTTTAGGGTTTATTTCAGACGGAAATACGATCCAAGAAATCTAATTAGAAATAGTTTCATTTTCAATAAATCATTGTCTCTTGCAGGGACAAGGAAAGACAAAGACAGACTAAAAACTCCACTCGTCTACATCACAGCTATTTTCCTCCCTCTGAATAAAGGAGACGTCGCTGCACAATCAATCTGATACAGATATCTATCAGACAAGGTCACTGAACTGAGATGTAACTGCGACTGTAAACGCGCTGACCTTCCATAAAAGTTCTGCTACACTAACATTAGTGCTCATTATGACTCAGTAAAATATCAAACCATTCTTACATATATATATTTCCTCTGCAGAAAATGTTCCTGAGGAAACTGAACAGAAAAATGCTGCAATAAAAATGTAATGTAATTTATCATTGCCGCAAGGTTTACGAACAAAATGCTCATTTACATTGACAGCCGTTGTTTTGAAGTAGCGGCGAAAACTTGCCAGAGAAACTGTGAGATATCTCAAAGTCATACAAAGTCTGATAAAACAGAAACTATCAGATAGCATTAGATCTTTCACAAGCATTTGATTAAACCCTTTCAATCAAAGGGGAATTCTAATATAACCGTTATTGAAGGAGCTTTATAAAAAGAACAACAAAATCCCCATCACAAAATCAGCTGTTAAATTGACATTGGTGTGTCAATGTATTGATGCTTTCCTCAGTGACACTTAAGTGTCTTCTCACAGTCGATCCATGGTGAACTCTAGCTGGTCTGAAGGTTGTGTGTCATTCCATTCCTTTTGAGAGAAGGAAAAGTGTGTGTGTGTGTGTGTGTGTGTGTGTGTGTGTGTGTGTGTGTGTGTGTGCGCATATGCGGGCACATCATACAGATTAGGAGGGCAGTAATTCTGGTATTGTCCTCCTGCTCTCATAACTGCAATCAGCGTCATCATGCCCCTTCACTCAAACAAACACCCCCCCCCCTCCTCCCGCCCCCTCCTCCACCAACACACGGACACAGAGCCCGTATTGACCTTCAGCTCTACGCCATCGCCAGGTCTGCGCAGTGGGCCCAGAGGATGACTGTAAGCAGGTTAGACAGCTGAATCCTGGGGCAGGGCAGCAAACAGCATCTCCACATGATCAACCAGCAGAGACGCAGCGTAACAGAGGCGCAGCGTAAAACAGTGTCTGTGCGCTTTCTGCAGAATGAAAACATCTTGTTGCGGTAACAAAGCACCATAATCACACGTATCCAGGAATCTACCTGCACCTTCCATCACCTTCATGGAGTGAGTTGAGAACGGCAAAACACGCTGAGGAACGCTCACAATCACAAATGGCCCGTGTTAACAATTTGCACACGTGACAGGAAGGCCTGTGCATGATGCTTCGCTGCAGAGACGAGAGAGACTGAGGCTGAAGAAAAGGTGCAGAACCTTGGATGAGAATGGGCAAAGAAAGCTGCAATCCAGCACGCTCGCTACCTTCGGTCTGAATATGATTAACTGTTGTTCATGTTATGAAATGATTTGCTCCACTTTGATACTGGGGCTGTGTGCCAAGTAAATCAAATCCATTTAGAATTATGAGGAATACATTGTCAAAGTAACTATGTAGACAGCACCCTTTAATACTCGTACAATACATCTCCCTTTTATTATTGTGTACTATAAATAAACACCCATGCCGTAGCAAGTATATGACTTTTACACAATTTTCTTCCGTTTGATATGTTTAAATTAGACAGAATGAATCTCAAAGAAATCCAAATTACTGCTTCCCTCAGCCCACAGTGAAGAAACGTCCCTTCCTGCATCAAAAAACAACTCATTTGGAGGTAAAAAGCTTGCATGGTGATTGTGCTTTTGGTTCATTTAAAACGAAACGCTTACTGTGGAACACTAAACCCAAACGTCTAAGCGTGCAGTTTCTATAGCTTTAGCAAAACCGTGACGGTAAAGTGACCAGTAAGTCGCTGAACAACATGAATAACCATGGATTTCACAGGCAAAATGGCTAAAGTTAAGTTGTGGTGCACTGGAAGGGAGGAAGTCCATTTTGTTCGACCGATACGCTTCACCTCCCACCGGCACCATGTGTACTATTTTGCATATTTTACTAAGTGAGTAGACAGTGAGTAAGATGTTTGCAAGGACGAACTAATTGCACTGAAAATAGCAAAGAAAAGTAAAGTAACAAAGCAAAGGTGAGCTAAATCACACTTCACTACCTCCTATAGATTTGAATGGTTTGATTCAACTGTTGCTCCTTACGGCCCACTGTTCTTCAAACTCCTGTTCAATTTGCACCAGTCAGACTTTGTCTTCTACCTTGTTGCTTTATTCCATCTTGTTTGACTGGTAGTGTGCACAAAGCCCATACATTTCCAATGAGGCCGAATTATTTTGCTTTTAGAATCAAGATAAATGTCCTCCTGCTGGAAAACTCAATTAACTCCTTCCGTGAGGCAAAAGCAGCCTGTGGAGAATCCATACCGAATCATTTCTGTCCATTTAGATATTGTGACAAAGGGATTTACTCGAAAATACTTTAATATCACATCAACGTGCACCTGGTCAAACACGTAAATCCACAGTTGGGGTAAACAGAGATTTGGGTGGTTTGTGACATGTCATCCATTAGCTTCATTTCCCGTAGGATCATCATTTCTCACTCCCTCTCTTTCTTTCCAGCAAGCCTTTTTTCTCCTACTTTGTAGGTTTGAGATTATACTTTTTTTTTTTTAATGCCATGGCTTTTAAGGCGACTCATTTCCTGCCCCTCAAGCATCACCCTACCAGTGTTCATCGTGGCAGAGATACCATTTATCTTTCTTGTTCGGGGGTTTAGGACTAGAGGTCCTGGTCCGGCCTTTCCTTCTGCCCGAGGTGCCTGGGAGGCAATCTTATTCCTTTTTCCCCAACTTATTCCAAACACATTCATCCTGGCCAATATGCTATTAATATTTTACCTCTGGTTAAGCCTTATGCTGTTGTTTGTTACAAATCATTTCATCCTGTGTCGGTCAGCTTTAAATGAAAAGAAAACTACATTTTATATATGTTGAAACCAAAACATTTACATTGAAAATGTGAATGCGCTCCTGCATGCTCATTATATCTCAATGATCTCAAATCATCCCAGTAGTACAACTATGACCATTTATTTCATTCTAATACGACAAGGTTTGAATCAAACGTGTCTCTTTTCTAAACTTGTTTTATGTTAAGCAAGACAATTTAGTTACACCAGTTCAACAAATACATTTAAAGCCGCCTTGATCACTGAGGTTTATATCAACACTGAAACAAATCATGTCTCTATAAAAGGATTAAAATATGTCATTAACAAGGAGAAAAAAACGTGCGGAATGAAAAGAGTTATTCTTCCCCCTAGTGGCCGAAAATTTATTGGATTTTTTAAAAGAAATCCATGCCGCTAAACCACTTAAATTAAATGTAAAAACCTTGGCTTGCGGGGAAGAACTGGAGCTTTGTTGATCAGTATACAAACAACATAGAACTCTAGGAATCTGAATTTATTTTTAAATCCCAGTGCACACCTGTTGGACAGAGATATACTGAACATCAAGTTGAATCGCTATGGTGGCAAAACAGGTGTAAAGCGTGTTTCATGGTGAGACAACCACAGAGGAACAGAATCACAGCACAACCTCAGTCGGATGAACATGCCGCCTGGCAGCCTGCAGCACTCACCAAGCGGGTCTAACAATAGCCTCTGAAAAACTGCCCATCATGTCCCCCCACTGATCAGCTTGGGGGGGGACGGGAAATGATAACTACTCCCTGCATCTTCTCCTTTTCACCTTTCAATGACCTCCATATTTAATCTGCCACATCTCCCTCCTGCTCCTCCCCTCAGCCCTTCCCTAATTAGCTACAGAGCGGAGCAGGCGCAGGTCGTCTGACTCGAGGACTCGACAGTTTGTCACAGTGTGGGGCAAAAGTGGCATATGGGGCACTGAGAGATGAATCATGTCTGAAAGTAAACACAATGTTATCTCCAACTAGGTGATTCGGACCAGCGGAGCACTGGCGGGAATATGCTAATAAAAATATGGATTATTTCTATGTAATACATGATAGGGTGCTGGTTTTTATCATGAGCAAAATAAAGAATTGGCAAAAAGTGAAAAGTTATGTTCCATGCTGCCCGAGTATTTTTTTTTAAATGTTTTATTTTTATCTATGGCTGTGAAAAACGCTCTTCTCCTTCTTTGGGCACACATCAGTCAGCCTGCAACACAGCACTGAGTCAGCTCTCTTCAGGGTGACAAATTATTTATTGGTATCTTTGGACTCTGACAATCATGCAATTTGAATTCAGTTGGAGCTCTATGACAATGGAAGAGAAAACAGCAACACGTTTTGGTAAAATGTAGGATCCTTATTGGCACTCAGCATCGGCCTTTGAACAGATATGGACAGAATATATTGTAGCATTTTGTCTTCCTCTGCACCTGTTTTGGGCACCACAGTGTTGCTTTATAATGCCCATTCTAGTACCATGGGAAATGTTTGCAGTGGGATCTATTCAAAGAAGTGAAATAACATTTGGTAAGACTTCATGTCCTGTAACAAGGATGATATGCAGCTTGATGACACCTGCTGTCCATCGTTTTGTGCTCAGTGGAAGGTTCCACCGTAGAAATAATGAGGATATTAATATTAATATTGTTAGATTAAATATTTTTCTTTCTTCTTTGGGGACGTTTTTATCTCTTTACTTATTGATTACTTGAACTCTTGGGAGTCGGTCAGTTGGACGCGTCTCGCCTGCAGCTTGTTCCACAGGCAACAGCCACGACCCCTCAAGTAGAAAGTCCACCCTTGCCGCCTGTTCCGCTCTCTGTCTTCCAACTAAATCAACCGTGTTATTTTTTTTCTCAAATACAGCATCAATAGTGTAGTGTATCTTTAGTTCACTAATTGCGAATCCTACAGATGATTATGTACAGTGCAGCGCTGGTAACGCAGATAGTGCGGATTGTTTAGCTTTTTGGCAACAGCAGAGCACTGAGCCATTACATCACCCTCACGAGTGCTTTAAATTGCCGAAACACTCTGGTCTGGATCTCTGAGGCCGTCGGCTGGTGAACTCACTTTTTTTTTCCTGGCAAATAAATAGCATCACTGAATTATAGGGAACAGTGGGCGGCTGCCGAGGATTGTGCATCACTACATGATGAATACAATGTTATTGTTTATTTCAACAAAGGAGAAAGTAAACTTAATATAAATAAAACAGTTGTCTCATTTGCCCCAGTTTTATTTCAGCATGACTTCTGAAGATAATCAACTGTACATTCTAATAAAAAATATAGTTTTTTGCTGAATAAACTCATGAACTCCTGTGAAATCCCCCCCAAATTATACATTATACACGTGTGCACAAAGTGCAAATAATCACAGGATGTTAACAGAATCTGTGTCCACATAAAAGATCGACACAACGCAGCTGAGCTGCAGGCCACAAGCCAATAAGAAGTAATGATACCTAATTAAATGGGACAGACCATGTTCCTTTGCCGGCTTGGCATGGTTGAGATGGGGTGCAATACAGCACGTCACGTGATTTGGCAAAATTACAATGATGAGGTAATACACGTCACGCTGCTCCTGTCTATCAGTGAGTATTTGATTACAATGCTGGACTGCATGAAGTCTTGGCATCCTTTAGAGCAGCGGACACGGCTGATAATACGAAGCCACTCATTGGACTCGTGGTCCAAGCCTTCTGCAACTGAAAAGCCATCATTGCACATGCTGTCAGTAAACACACCAACATCAAAAAAAGAGAAAGAGATAGCGAGGGAGTGGAGGAAAAGGAGAGCTGGGAGCGCAGAGGATTAGATATGCAAGAAAATGAAGAATGAAAGAGCTTTGTGTGGAGGTGTGATAATCACTAGGCAGCAGATATGGAATTAGCTAGGCCATTCCATCACTCAGGAGTGCTGGGCTTTACAACACGCGTTTCCAATTTGAATGGAGTATATGGAGACCTGCACACTGATTGGCTGAAGGTCCAACAGCTCATTTTCTACATGTGATCCCATCCCACTTTCTTGTCCTCTATGGCCACCACAGAGCTCATGTTTAGTTAACGTATCCGTTCTTTACAGTGAATGCCAATTGAATTGTCCTCATATGTCCTCCTACAAGCCGCATAGCATCACAAACGGAGGTTACTGGTTCAGAGTGGATGGCAACCTCAAACGTTGCGCAACAGGTTTGACCCTTTGTTCAGATGAGGTGAAATGAAACCCAAAACCACAATTAGGCTATGTGGGTTCCACGGGGTGCGAAGTAAAACATCAAAGTTTGCAAACCAACCCACTGTGTTACATGTGTGCTCGTCATTTACTATGGCAGCAACAGGAAATGCGCGCAGACAGAAAGACACGGACGCACTCCCTCACCTGATTACACCGGGGCAACGTAAAAGAAACACCTACCGGGAATGGCCAGATTGGTGAGCGGAATAGTGTGCATGCTCTGCGGTAAACTTGCCATCCAGTCAGCAAAGCGCGTGTCGCTTCTCCCGTGAGACGAAGCCATGCTGCCGCTGTGCACAACGCGCCGTTCTCCCGGACCGGTGCCTGCGCCAACCTGGAGTGCGCTCTCTCTCTCGCGCTCTCTCTCGCTCTCTCGCTCGCTCTCTCCCAACACACCCTCCCCGACGCTCTCTCTTCCGCGGTCTCTCTCTCTCTCTCTCACTCTCACTCACACTCACACTCACACATACACTCACCAGCGTCACGGAAAGCCGGTCCACGGGCATCGGCGGATGCCACAATTGCAAAAAAAAAAACGGGGGTTCGTTTGGTGCATCCAAATATTACAATTGTTACAATTACAATACATTCGTAGTTTACCAACTGTCATTGTTAAATCACCATCGATCTAAAATCCGCGTATTTTCTCACGTGTGTTTGTAGCGTGGTGGTAGAAGACCATGCAGTGGCTGCATGGTAAATGTAGTACTGTCTCAGTCTTCTCTAAAGGAAATACCTTCCAAAACTACAGCCAGGTTGAAGAAGAAAAAAAAAAAACGAGCAACAGTTGACTCTCCACAAACTGTACAGTTGTACTGTACACAACATTATTGAAATCGAGATTCACTCCTGAAATGACCACTTTACAACGGAGGAATAAGGCAGATACTGCGTTGACAATGTGCAATATACATCGCGTAGTCACATCGATGGGAATGTCGCTAGTGGGAACCGAACCAGCGACCACAATCCCGGACTTGAGGTGCGCATGCGTAACGAGGGTCGGGAGGGTCGATCAGCCCGCTGAAAACAAAAAGAAGATATTTGACTGAAATCATTCAAATATAGCTATCGTTAGAGAATGATTTAAAATTACGATACCGCTGATGAATGAAAAGTTATTTATCAATTCATTTTATTTATCAATTCATTTTACAGGCACAATGCACACTAAATCAACCGTTGTACTGTAAGTGAGATTTCCAGCTGCTGTCCCCAGCCAGATATTTTTTAGGCAGCCTAAAATAAAATAAATTAAAATAAGTGGTGGCATACGCAGGTTGCAGGTCATGGTTACATTTGGTTTATTCTGTTGAAAGTCGTTCTAACAGGATCAGCGCTAAATTGTGATGAGACAATTTGAAGTATTGAGAAGTAATGCGTTTTGGATAACTTTACTGTTTTGAATGAAATCTTTCTGATGTTTGCTGAAGTTAATTGGTTAGCCCTACCTAAAAAGAATTTCCACCAGCCAACCAGCGGCGACTGGTGGGACAACGAATTTGAGCAATTTAATATATAGCATTTTATCACAATGCGTTAATTAAAAGCCTCCTTGTTACTTGTATAATTTGAAGGTATACTCCAAATTACATTGTTAGAGATGTGCAATATATTATCAGTTCTCTACTAAATTGATTTCTCTAGTTAGACTGAATATTAGCATTGACAAGCCTTGACAAAAAAACCCAATATGAGCCTGAAATAAATGTTGGCTCTAAATTAAAGTGACGATGACTCAGTCCCAATAACCCAGAAGCAGGTCTGAGGTCATACACTTGGCTGATGAAGATCCATATGGCAGTGATTAATTATCACTGCAATTAATAGAGCAAGGTTTATGACTAATTGACAATCACTGTGGTGATAATCAACTGGCTGGCCCACTTATTGTCAGTTAATCAACAAACTGGGTCACCATGGCAAAACGTTAGACAATCTACCAACAACTTCAGATTTTAAGGATAATTTATACCCGTGGGGGCAACTTCAAACCTGTGTCCCTCTCCAGCCATTCTAATACAGGCTTGAGTGGAAGCCTGTATTCCCTCACATCAAGTACCGGCACGAGAAATAGGCTACTAAACGCAGGCTTACAGGGTACCACTCACATTTGACTCATAAAGGCTTGTGCCGGATTTACATTAACAGCCGGTGGCAAGGGCCCCTGTCACTTTCTTCAATTTTTCGGCTTGATGACCCAATCCAGTTCATCATCTTCATCCCAAAAGCCCCGCTGGCTGAATTGCCCAGTTATGTAACAGCCGTCAGGTGATGGTAGCTCTACTCGAGTGGAGAAATCACATCAAGAATCTCAATGCAAGCGCAGCACCCATATATAGAAAGCTCTAACCTGTCGTGTCACAATCAAAGCTATTTGCAGTCAGTCAGTGTAAGTTAATGAGTCCTTTTAACAAACAAGCTATTTGTTGTTTTTCATCCAGACGTAAGATTTAGAGAAAAGAAAATAATCAGAGTATTAAACTGGTTTCACTCAACAAGGTTGTATCTGACTTTATATACAAAGACCAGGCGAGAGCAAATGCTTGTGTAACAAATATCAGACAAAAAAGAAAGACAAAAAGTTTTACAGTGTGGCACTGATTATTGTTAAACATTTTTCTGTCGGATCCTTATTACATTTCTAATTTTTTCAAATGGAGAAAAACTGAAAACATAAATCACATTAGATGTATTGTACAAGGACATGTTTGTTGGTGTAGCACATTTACACCAACTACAAAACATATTCCCTCCCACGCTGAAGAATCACCTCAATTAAAGCACCTTTGTTTTCTAACTTCTAATAAACCTTAAGTATTGCGTCACTTGTTCATAGTACAAAGTTGCATTTTTCTCACAAAAAATGTAACTGAAAAAAATGATTAAATGAATAGCAAAGAATGTTCTGCCCTCCCCCCCTATGTCTGACCACCTCCTTAAAAAGAAGCATGCATGCCGGTTCCTGTGATTCAAGTCAACTAAACCCTTGTGATGTGTGCATGTTGATTACCAGGGAACTGAACCAGACTGCTCAATTTAACAGTCCCTTGTGACCCATCTCATCCTCCTTTATCACTGGCTGTTGACCACGAGGGAAGAAAAAAAAACAGGTGCCACACAAGCGGAAAACAAAGATCCACTGCAAGCTCCTTTTAGATTTGCTGCATGGACCTCAGGTTGGGGGATACCTAGAACATACACCAGACAGATTTTACCTAATGTAAAGGCATCTCATGGAAATGATATATAGCCCTGGTAGGCAAACTGTTGAGTTACTTACTTCAAAATCGGTTCCAGTGCACGCTTTGATATCCTCAGGAGTGAGCCCCTCCCATACTTCTATCAGGGTCAGGCCTTTTGTCCCATCTACATCAAACACGGCCTGGCGAACAAAAAGAGGCAGAAAAAGTGGAAGGGAAAGATAAAGAAAAGGATGACACGTTTAGAGAAAAAGATTAGTTTGACACAAAGACAAAATGGCCTTCTCTTCATTTCTTTGACAAATCGGTTAGAACTCCATGATGTTTGGTCCTGGGG
This sequence comes from Pungitius pungitius, assembly GCF_949316345.1. NCBI lineage: Eukaryota > Metazoa > Chordata > Actinopteri > Perciformes > Gasterosteidae > Pungitius > Pungitius pungitius. The sequence continues at coordinate 2,608,811 of NC_084904.1, forward strand.
GTCAAAGTGGAGGATGTGGGGGTCTCAACTATCACAAGTGATCTAAAAGAGATGACAAAACCCTACCGCACCACTTCAGTGACATCAATAGATGACAAAAATAGCTGCAATTAATGGTGAAATTGGGAGTGTGCAAAAGAGTGGTCCTCAACTCCGGGAGGTTAGAGCACAACAAAGTAAAGGGCAATTAGAATTTAATTGTGGAAATACTTTTAACAGTCAAAGCATGAAAGAGACAACAAAGAAAAAATCTGTTGGAGTCCCAAGTCCCAAGTCCCATGCTGGCTCTCGAGTGCTGCCGCAGGTGCTTTGTGATGCAGCTCAAGAGAAGGGGGATGAAAGGAGGCATCGCAAGCATCCAGAGGGAAGGGATAGGACTCAATGGGAACTCAATTCAACTTTTGTTGTTCTTAAAATAACAAATTTGTCAAGATTTACAAAAACCTCAACAAACATAACTAGTCTACTTGGTGTAAAAGCAACATTTCGGTCAAATCTGAAGCATCTCTTCAGCCTCCATAAGTGTCGGTCAACTATCAAGATCAGTTCTGGTTTAACGGCGCCATGGCGAGTTTCTGCACAAAACAAGCCGTGTGTGATTCAAAGACAAGGCCCTGGGAGAGTGCAACATCTCCAAGAATAAAGAATTGCAGTATGTGACAGGGCATTACTTCTGTTAAAAAGACTGGGGAGGTGGAAGCCTTTTGTAAATTACCATTAAGAATCCTCCCAACCCGGTAATTTACACTGACTGACAAATAAATGCTCAAAAAAGACAACAACCAAGTCACGTTCTGTTTTGTGAAAAGTAGGGCTGTCAAATGATTAAAAATTTTAATCAAATTAATCAGAATTTTCAGTGGATTAATCATGATTAATCACACCTGAATCCTAACCATTTTTTCTTTCTGAAATGCATACTAAAGATAAATAACAGGACACAGATACATAATTATCATTATTATCATCATTATTATTTTTTACATAAATACATGTTATTGATATTTGATTTTTTAATTCATTTCAGAAAATAATCAAAGCAATGTTATTTGACAAGTCACAGACTGATTTCCCTGCATGGCTCTAGAAGGGTCTCGAGCCTCTGCAGTTTATCCCACTCTGCTGTGAGTTTGTGCTCCTGATGGTTCAGGGCTGCGATGACCAGACATGTCAACCCTCCCGATGTTTCAAAGCCCCTCCCGAAAATCTCCCGGACCGACCTTTCTCCCGATTTCCACCCGAACAACAATATTGCTGCACCACCCGTCACTGGGCGCGCCGTTTCAGACCGAACAATAATAAAGGTTACACCTTGAAGTCGAGCGCGGCGATTAGAACGACTGGCGCTGCAAAGAAATCCGCTACCACCCCCATTTCAGTGTGAAATATCCCCATACCCGGGAGGATTTAGATCGCATTGGCTTCCCTTCCTCCGCATGTTTCAGAACAGTATTACGGGTCTCTCCGATGGTCCTCTACCTCAGCGCTGCTCTTAGCCAAGCTCTGCTGGGCGGAGCTTTTTTTCTCTGTTCTGCTGCGCGAGAACGGGGAGGGGGGGGGGGGGTGCGGGTCTCTGGCGCAAACGACTTGCTGAACCTGACGTCCTGACATATGCCTGCAGGTGGCAGTAATGTGTTGTATAGGATGAAGTGCATTCCCTAGAGGAAGAGGCACTTTACTGACCTGAATAATTTGTCACACTGCGCATGCGTGAAATGCGTCAAAAAAATTGACGTAATTAACAACAAACAGCTGATTAACGCCGTTAACGCGCTATTTTTGACAGCCCTAGTGAAAAGTCAATCTGATGCACTAAATGCTTGGCCTTCAGGGCGCAGACGTGTCATCACCGCTTTAAGGCTTAGGAGACAAAATCCTTATTTTCATTATATGAGCAGTGTCTGCGTTTAACACCTGAGTGACACCGTTTGTTCTGCCCAAAGTGCCTCAAACACATTTCTGGCTTTGGGTTGGCTTCTCTTCTTCTTGGATTCCTGTACGTGTACTGAATACTGATGCTCAACACTGCACCCGTACACAGGAAAAAAAAAGGTTCTTTGTGGGAAAGCACACACTAAGATATATATTATTTAAGCAATAAGGTACGAGAGGCTGTACTTTCTGTGCGTATGATGTTCATTTTTACATCTACAATATTTGCTTAAAGACTGGAAACCTTTTAACATGAAGATGACTTGATTTCTCAGGTACTTCCATACTATTAATGCGTTGGATAATTGACAATCTTGAAAAGCACCAGTGTGCAGGATTTAGGGGCATCTAGTGGTGAGGGTTGCAGATGGCATTCAGCCGGCATCCCCTCATTCCACCGATCCCTTTTCAAAGCGCGTTAGATCACTACGATGGCACTGAGCCAATGTAACAAAGCAAAAGGCTCCCTTGTATAAACAGTATTTGCTTTTGTATGTGCTGTGCTACTGTAGAAACACGGCCGGTCCTGTTAAGGAAACTTTAGGGACTTTACACTAATGCAAACAAAGTTAACAAAATCTCGGAATATATTCATGCCGGCTATATGAAGCAAGCTATGTGTACATCCAGTAAAGCGTATACAATAACACACAATAACACACTAAAAGGGCTCTGAGCTGCGCTGGTTCCGGTTGCTTCTGTCAGCAGCGACTGACACACTAAAGCCACCAACACATCCAGCCAAAGCCTGTCAGGACTTTCAGCTCATTAGACCCAAACACAGACACAGCGACACGGCAGGAGGCAGATCTCTCACTCCAATATAGCAAGACAGATGGAATGTCACAAGGAGCAAGGGGTCTATGGATAACACCGGCACTGACACACATCTCTAATCGGGAGTCGTGTCTCAAGTGATTAAAGGGGAAATTCAGCATGTCCCACAGGTGCTGGATAGAGGAAGAACAGGTGCTATGAAGTCACTGTTCGAATTATGTTCATTTTCTATTTAATGTTTCCTATTATCTGGACCTCGAGTCTGAAGTAAAAGTTTGATGGATTGAATGTGAGCTCACGGCTTGAGGTTTTCGCTTTAAAATACCTATAAGAACTATGACACAAAATGAGCAGGGTGAGTAAACGCTAGAGGGACAAACCATCAGCCAACCTAGTTTCTGTTAGGGACACCTTTTCTACTGGAAAAAGAAAACTGTGGCCTTATTTGCGTTGCAGCTTTTTTTAAATGGGAAACTGTTGAGTCATCTTTCTTCACAGTGTTCGGAGTCGTCACCGCCACCATTAACAAGATAGATGCTAGTTAGCCATTAAGAAGCTGCTAGTCTGGTGCGAAGTGGGCTGAATGTCATGGAACATCAATAGGAGACATCCTTTAGCCCACCTCAAACTCTAGACATATTCCAAACAAGGTAAAGAGAGGCGGCTAGAAAAAATCTCATTTTACGCGCTAACAAATGCTCTTGGTGATCGAGCGCCATGTCAATGTGTAACAGCAATCACGAGGAGGAGCAGGTTTGGTGATCAGACCAAAACAGTGTGACAAGAAATTAGCTTGAATTGGTTTTCTGGAGTAACAATTGCTGCCATTGGACTCTGCCGTCAGCCCGGAAAACGCCACAGGTAACACGTTTGATGGCCCATTGTGATGATTTAATGGAGGATTCTTTTTTATTTTTTAAACAGAAGATAATTCCCTGGATAACTATTTAGACAAGAAAGCACTGAGGAACCAAACCCCCTTCATGGCAGCGACTGGAGCACGCAAGTGGTGCGATTCCCTTTCTGCACATGCGATCATTTCAATGAGGTTGCCGAAAGCGAGCCCCACGTGAGAAAAGGGGAACTGTGGTTAAGAGAAAAGAAATGGCAACATAGTTAATAAAATGGTCCAAACCGCGTAGACAGGCAGCAGAGACGGTGCCTGAGGGACCCGCATCACGCCGGTTCTCAAAACGCCATTAAGAAGCGACACTTGAATTACCCTTCCTTCTGGCGAGGGAGGGGTGCTTGCGCTCCTCGGAATATATTGTGTGTCAGCATCTACGCATCGGTCTGAGTGGAGGGAGCAGAATATTTTTTTGGCAGGTTTGGCAGACCACAGTTTATGCAAATTGAAGCAGAAAGGGGATTTATGCAACTGAAAGAAATATATCATATATATATATATATATGATAACCATTATCAGGGTTTTAAAAGGATTTTTTGCCATCCGGTACAAAGTCACTAATGATTTACTAATGGGAGTTTTCTGTGGTGATCACCAGAATAATAATGTTCTCACATCCCAAATAATTTCATAAACTGTTTTTTCGCTCCTAAAAGCTTGAATGTTAGGCCGTTATATTTCATTCATCTGACCATTAGCTGCTCATATAAATCAACTCTTGACATTAAGCTCTAATTGGTTTTATGAAAGAATCTAATAGGTTTTTAGTTTAGCACCATATAACGCGTGCGATACAAAAGTCCTGGCAATAATCCTCCGTGAGATTGAAGAATGGGGCTTTATTTATTTGCAAATAGTTATTTTCATTTACCAGCATTTATTTGAAATAACAGCTAGTTATTTTTCAATATTGTAATGGAGATACATGCAGCAGAGGCAACTATTGTTCTACACTCAGATGCATATCTTGTTAAACGAGACTACAAGGAAGAAAGACAAGTTGAATCCCAACAGCCCCACAGGAGGAGACCGTTTCCTCTCATGATACCGATGCACGAAGGCTTTTCATGCTTGACAGCAAGTTTGAAGGTCAATTCTTTCCTTCTCATTTCACCTCACTTCATGAATGTCAACTAAACCCTCATCTATTGTATAAACGTGCAGTAAAATCTACTTGTCAGTGTGTTGCGTGCTACTCTGAATCTTTCTAGTCTCATTTCATAAAGGTAAGAATCATCCCTTGAGAAAAGATCATCATTATCATTCAGGTCAAAATAGGAACGACTTCTTCGTGTCACTTGGACACTATATTAGTGGGAAGAAGCATCAGGAAGGGAGGGATGAGAACATAACGTAATTATAGTATGAACCAAAAACATTTTCACTATAGTGGTTGACTAGATGTGGATTCAAACCATTTTTCAAACCCATTCGTTAAATTAATTTTGTTACACAATTGCAACAGTGACAAAATCGGCATATAGAGCAGAAAAGAGCGCTCTGAAAAGTAGTTAGAACGTGTTGATAGATGTGCAAAGGAATTGAAAGTAGAAACATTATCGAATTTAATCATTTGAGTCATGGGCAGGAGTAAAAAGCTGGGATGCAATAAGACTGGAGAGTACTGATGGATATAAAATAGAAGGGAAAACCGCAGGAGACGAAGAGAGGAGGAGGAGGAGTAGGTTGTACAAGTTGCAGCTGGGCAGCAGAAAGAGCTTTGACATTTATAAATATTGACAGAAATCGGCTTGCTGAGAAACGTTGGGCCATCGCGACAAAAGCCAGCCGAGCGGGAGAGAACAGCCGGGGTCAAGAACAAAAAGCACGGACGTTGCCCCCGACAGGTCGGGTTTTATGAGCGAGTTCCAAAAGCAGACAACAACAGCGGCCTACTGGAACCGCACAGTTTAGACCATTTCTTCCCCCCATCCTCCCACGCACATTTCTTTCCACCCCCCAATCAGCATGTATGCCTCCTCCTTCCAACCTCCTCTGCTCCCACTAACTGCCACTAAACCCCCCCCCCCCCCCCCTCCCCCACTTCACAGCTCTTAATTTCCTCCCAATCTTGTACTCTAGCTTTCCGCTTATTTCCCCTTCAGCAGAAAATTCCACCCCTGGGCCTTCGTCATCACTACTCTGACAAGATAAGTGTTACCTGTGAGTTGAATGTTGGCCATTACAACTTGATTGGAAGTTGTGCAAATAATGGGCAAATAATTATGAGGCCCTCCCTCCCCCCCGGCGCCACACGTGCTACCGAGCGCGACGGCGTGTCGCTGTAAACGGCTGTATCCAAATAGTTTGACCTTGCTGCGTCACAGCGCGTGGAGCGCTTCACATACAAATGAAGACGTTGGAGATCAGGCGTCATAATTTTTCCAAGGGACACTGAGCAGGGAGATTCCAGAGGAGCAAAAAGGGGGGCTCAACCAGGATCAATGTTTTCCCATCTGTGCCACTGTGAGGCTTCTTTACCAGCTCAACGATACCCTGCACAAGAAAGTCCAAAGCCTATGACGCTGCAAGTTAGCTACGACTACAATTATTGTTAGCATCAACAACAGGGAGGCGGGCCCTGAGGCGGGGATGGTACATTATTAATAAGAAGCCGCCTTTACCAAATCAACCGATTCATTCGTTCATTTATGAATCCAATCTAATTTCCGTCTAATGAATATGTCAGGGAGACGAAATTGAGAGATGAAGAAATAATGTGTGACTTGTGTTGATTGTGTCAACTGTCTGTGCGCGTCAATTATTGACATATTCGGGGGACTGATTGGCCAGCATAATAAAAGAATGTAACCCCACGGATTTTTTTACAATAATTCTGTGAAACAACTTTTTACGTTTTGATCTCGCTATTGCTTCTCAAAAATGGAGAAGCAGCAAGCTCTGTCTCTGTGGGCTTGTAAGTAATAATTTATATAAATAAAATGTACAAATAAACGTACCTTTTCTGTGATGATTCGATCCACACATTGCTTCCCAGTTAAAGGCAGGCTGCATTTGTCCAATATCTTGTGTTTTCCGCCCTGTGAGACAAAGGGTAGTTGGTATAAAATTAAAATAAAAAAGAAATCTATTATTACAATTTGTGTTAAAAGTTGCATGGAAGCAGCTACTTAAGTGCACGCATCCTATCCCCAAATGATATGCAGCATTTCCATCAGAGTCGGTCTCAGTTTCCACAAAATTCTCCTTTACAAATAGGCACTCATGAAAATGCCTCGGACGATGCTCGAAAAGCAAACATCATACATCAACCCGCCCCCCCTCCCTGCCGATAATGACCACAGCAGACTTCAGTGCAGTACTCTGGTGATTTATGCTCACCTGATGCACTATCAGGAATATAGCTGGGCAGCCAACAGGCTACTATTAACAAACCAACGCATGCTACTCGGAGTGCAGAATGTTACGTTGAACTTGCATCATATTGGTTTGGACTAAATTTCAATTCAGTTGGAGTGTGTGCTGCTTTTGTTTAAAGCCCTGTGAGGTTACTCATCCCTTCTTACAAAACGGTGCCAACTAATCAGCTTTTCCCAACACACCAAATCCAATTCAGGATTGGCCGGCGGTCTCTGGTGAAGCAATCCATTAACGGAGTTATGCCTAATCAGTCATAACACTCATTACCGTGGGAAGCAGAGAGTAGGTGCGCTGCTGGGTCGTACCAACTTGTGAAAATAATATTTCAGATTTGATTGGACCTGGACCTTTGGGGAAGGAAATTAGTATTTTAAATTTGTGACTGCAATGGTGGTTAAAACCAGCGCCGTAAAACGCCCCCAATACACAAACACACACTGTGGTATACCCACCTTGGCTGAGTGCTCCATTGTGACCACCACCTTGGTCCCAGCGCTTGCCACCAAATCCATTGCTCCTCCCATCCCCTTCACCATTTTACCCTAATGGAAGGAAACATTAATTATGGCTTCAGTGTCATTTCTTCTAAAAAGGTCACGGGCAACATTGACAACAATATATCGCGCTTGAATCATACGTAGCCAATAATCCTGGCCTTAAAAATGACTAAGAAGGGTCTTCAAACCAAGGGTCTCTTCCAATGCCATAATTTCTTCTCCATAAAAACTTAACAGACTGGGACAGAAGAGGAGAAGGAGTTCAGAATGGATCTTCAGCAACCATAAAGCCAGGAATTTCTATAGATGTGTACGTTCCTTTGCACTTCTCGAGAAGCATTCATCAATTTGCAAATGTAACGCTGTTCACATTAAAAATGATTAAGCTTTTAGTAAACAAGCAATAGCTCTCAGCAAACCAGTTGTGGGAGGCGGGGGGGGGGGGGGGGGGCTTAAGGGCTCTGCTCAACGTAAAGCCTGTGGCTCTGTAATGTCTGAACATGCATCAGCGCGTTAGATCGCAGATGTCTGCCAGACGCAATGCGATTATTCACGTTTAAAAGTTTACTTTTTTTTAGCGACACGTGTGTAAAGTCCAAGCGGATGCTCAATAAAAAGGCACGGAAAAGCGATTAGCTGGTAGCCCAACACGCCGTCTAAAACGATACAGTTGATCAAGCTGTATTATCTCCACCATGTCTCACAACGGGGGCCAGTTGAAGGGAAGTGAATGATGAGTCAGCAGCCAATCAATGGAGGTTTTAAACCGGGAAAAAATGTTCGAAAAAGATGTTTTGAAAAAGCACTGCAGCCACGAGAGGTCTTTGGGCGTGCAGCCATAAACGTGTTCGGTGCGGCAGTAAGCAAGTTAAGTCATGCACACACCTACATACCATTTTATTCACAAAAGCACAAATTCACTCATGGCTGATCTTCTGATCCACTGGTGGAGATAACAACATTCACCCTGTTTATATCGAGACTCCAGCAGAAATATCCGATAAGACCAATTTCTTTAAAAAAAATAAATAAAACAATCTGAAAGATAATAACAGCCACAGATTTGCCAGCCGGGTGAAAACATTTCTTCCCGAGTCCCTCGTGTTCAGAACAGAGGGTTTCCAAATAAGGATGGCTGACATGCAGATATGGCCCCAGGATGACGGCTGAGTAACTGAATTAAAATCCCATTTGCCCATCAATCATGTGAAGAGCCTGCTTTGCTCTCCGCTCGATAACCAGCGATATATATGCCAAGTGTGGTAGGGATACTGTCTGCCTCCAGGGAGGCCAGCTGCGTGGAGAAGATATCAACAGGGAGCGGAGCGAGGGTAGGACAAAGTAGGGAAAATCATAGATTGAGGATTTCGGAGAGAGGCTTTATTTTTAATGTTATATAACAGTATTATCTTATAGAACACAAAACGCAAAGGGGGGGGCTCCATAGCATACCACAATAAATACACCAACATGTATGTGATTCAAACAGGGTACATCTTGACCTTCAACCCTCAAAATGCACTCATCTAACACACAGTGCTTCTAAGATGATACTCCAAAAGGAAACGGGGTCCTTTTTCTTATGATCAATGTTAAATCACCAGACGATGCGTCCAGAGGCCCGAGGGGGATAATAACATGATGGTAGCAGGTAGCAGGATTTATAGCTGCTTATGTACTCCACTCTGCAACTTAAATTCATGCAACAGGGCATTTGCTTTTAAAATGACTAAATACGGGTCAGGGTATGATCAAGAGTCAAAAGAAGAAAAAAAAGAGCATTTAAAGGGAAATTACAAAATGATCTGGTTTTGCATTGGGGACAATCAAATGTTAGTGGCAGCAGATGAATTGTTGTGAGTCATTCATTTTTTTTTATTTTTTATGAATGCAAGTTATGGAATTAAATGATGTGGCCACAATGCCTGTGTTGCGTCGCAGTGACAGCAGCCAAGCTGCAGGAACAACAACGTGTGTGTAGTTGAATGTCTCTCTAATATTTGTATAGAAAAACACCATGTCCATAACTACTGGGAGGATTTGCATTTGCTTGCATCAGATCAACGGCTCTGCATGTGGTTACCAGAGGCCGCTTTGATCTGACCCGTCAAAACTAAAATTCATGAAAAGGGCGCAATGAGATAGGCCTTTAACCCTTTTCTAATCAATTGTCAGCAAAGGAATTCTAAAGTATCTATAAAAAAAAAAAACCTGCTACATGGACACTTCCTTATACGCTGTCAGAGCATGCAAGATGGCACTTTAACCAAACAAAAGAACTCACAGTGCAATATTCACAGAAAGAAATATCCCCCCCCCCGTCTCATGGATGATTTGGCAATTTAATTAGCTTTGATGACATTAACATTGCTGGTCTGACCGAAGCCCGACAGGTTTTTAATTTCCTCACCACTCAGTGTCCATTTGACTGCTGTTATCGCCCTTCTAAACTGCAACTATAGTTAAAATGATGAATTTAGCATATTTAGTAACAGCACACAAAAGTCAGTGTGGGTTTGGCACTGTAGGAAATAAAAGTAGGATGAGTTTATTGTCATGCATCTTGAATTTTGGATAACACTTATTACACTGTGCAAATAGTTTTGATTGGATTGGTGTTCCACAACACAACTTGGACCAGCACCGTATTTGACGTAGTAAGCTTAGGGGTTTCCTTGCATATTATAGTTACCATGACAACAGAGTATGATTTGCTCATTTGTGTTCAACACAGAGAATGACCCCCTTTACAATCCTAAAGTTCCCACTTACCAACTGGCTTCATTTCTCTCCCCCACAAATCCCCTGACAATCTCCGCTGTCGGATACGAAAGGCTCTCTACCTAATAACATAGCGACGGACCATCACCGGCCTTAGTTACTCACACAACTAATTACAAGATTCAAGAGGGAGAGACGGGAGAAGAAAGGAGACAATGGACAACATGCACAAAGTACTTAGAATACGTAACATTTTTACAGTGAACACATTCAAATGTTTTTCTAATGACACTTTTCATTGTTTATGCAGATGCTTCAGACTGTGGAGATGTAAAAGGATATTAAAGCCCTCAACCGGACAATTACCATTTGCATTTAGCATGTTTAAAGTATTAAAAATCGACATAATCAAGCGTATTAATTGTCTTGAGTAATTAATCAAGAGTACTGCATCCACCCCTCCTGGGTAAAACATTTCCAATTTTCCGCTACGTGCCCGTTGTAGGCAGTGAATCATTTTCATTATCCTAAAAGGTGGGAAATTCCCATGGGTCCCTTTTAAAATCCCTTTTTTTAAAAATTGGTATAATAAAGATGAGTATGGAGGTGAGGACACAGCGGCATTTCTTTCTGTGTTGCAAGACACTGAGACGCAGGCGGGTTAACAGCTACACTGCAGGGCCTCAATATTTGCACATGTGTGATCAAACACCGGTTGATTAGCAATTACCGTGGACAAACGAGTACAGCCGGGGAGGCAAAGAGAGAATGAATAACCTCGCAAAATTTAGAGACCACCAGCGACCGAAGCCTGCCTGGGCTCGGAGCTCGTGCCCTACGACGTCACCTGTGTGGGTTTTTTTTTTCGAGGTCCCTACATGTGAACCGCGACTCAGTCGTCTGTGTAAAAAGATGTGCAGGCTGAACGTCCTCGCGAGCACACTTGAGTCAAACAGGAAGCAGCTGTGTGCCTGGGGCCATTTCTGGTTGAGTCCTCCGACGTGGCAAAAAGTCTTTCTAATGGGTTTGTGACCTGGGTAATCACCCAGAAGGACCGTGACCGCTGTGGTGTTGGGAGCAATTGAGCTTGTGAAACGTCTATCGATAATGTCTGCCAGCCTTTGCACTGTAACTCTTCCCCCCCCCCCCCCCCACCCCTGACAAGCGTGTGCCTGTGCTCTTGAATAACAATGACCAAAGGCTGCACCACTAAAGACACCTCCTATCATGCCGAATACAAAAGGCCATCATCTGTAAAAGAAACAGGAGCTAAACAATGAACTGTCTAAAGATAAATAATACACCACTGAACTAAATAACTTTGGGATTTGAACTGACAGTCGGACAAAATAAGCAATCTGTAGCACGCAGCTCTCGGCAGTTCTGGTTTAACCGATTTGGAGGTTACATACAAATCCCAGTTCAATCAATAAATATGATAACTGTTTTTCAGTTTTCATAAATCAAGTCAAGTGCATTATCGATTGACAGTAAAACATATCTAAAGTCAATTTAAAAAAAGGCTATTATATATTGCGTAAGGCAGCATTTGGATCAGCCTAGTGCACTGATGTGGGTTTGTTGACCCCCAGCAGATGGAGCAGAAAGACAGAGTTTGCAAACCGAGGGATGCGGGGCATAAGAAAACCAACTTACGGGGATCATCCAGTTGGCTAGGTCTCCGTGTTTGGACACCTGCATGGCTCCCAGCATTGTCAGGTTGATGTGGCCGCTACAGAGAATGACACAAAAGACGACGACAGCTGTCAACTTCAGTCCTTGAGCTCACTCATCAAGTCCACTCATCAGACAATGCATACAGTCCCAGATTACCTGTGGCAACACACAATACAAAACAGTGTATTTGAAAATGAATGGTAGTAGATTCTCACAGCAAACAAATGACAATAACAACAACCTTCCTGTCTTTGCTGTTTTCTTGATAGCAGAATTTGTCACGAATAAAACATAACTTGTGTGAAAGTGGTATTTTCTTTCTAAATCTCCATAAATTCCATCCTTTTCTCCTGTTTCTCCGGAATTAATCCCGGCCTCCCAAGCAGTTGGGATGGTTAAGATGCTTGCCGTTGTATAGGGTTAATCCAGGATTTATGGCAATGCTGGCTACAGCAGCTAGCGCATCATTCCTCCATTGCACACGGCAACACGTGGCCGGTAAAAAGTTAAGACCAACACAGAGATGCTAAAAAGCGAACTGGGTTTGTGATTAAGACGCACAAGTCATCCGAGTAGGAGAAGAGGCTGGATTGGTATTTGAGGCCCCACAGTTCACAATCCATCATAAGTTGTGTGATTCTCCCCCAGTGACTCTGTGCGCTCTGTTGTGCCAACACATTGTAGAGACCACTCGCACGCACAACGTGGTGTGCAGTCGCACGCACCCGGTTCTGTTCTCTCCCTGCCAGTGTGACCAGACAGCTCTATTTATGAGCACTATTGGATTTCCACCGGGTGTCGGACAAACTGAACCGATGCTGCAGGGTGTGCGGGCGAGCAATTTCAGGCAGTCGGCAAATCAATAAAAAAGGGGGAGATTGGGAATATTGGCAAAGTCGCCGTCTAGTTGAGCCGGCGACATTGCTATTTGTCACTATCCAGCGTTGCAAATCGTGGCCGTCTTCTCTGCTCAAATCCAATGGTTAGAGCTGGCTACAGTGCGGGGCATAAAACTAGTGAATGAAGAAAATGTTTGAGAAATGAATGTGTATGTTGTGCAGAAAAATGCATCACAAGGTTATAAAAGAGAACACCAGTTTGATGACTTTTCCAAAACTTCTGGTCTTACCCTCGGATCATGGCAAAGGATTCATCACTTGAGAAATAGGCAGCACCTGGAAGCACAGTGACAGTCTCCTTCCCTGCGGACACATGATATTTTTAAGTCTTTGAGATACAGCAATAGCAATTTCCTTCATTTAATATATATAATTTTCAGGCAATTTTATGCTTCGAGCGAGTTTAGAAAGTTCATAATTTCTCCACTAAAATTGGCTTCAAACAACTGTATTTACTCAAATGTTTTGATAAATAACATTACAACACATCGCGATAATGTAATTGATCTCCACACAATACAAATTCTCACTGAATAGAGCTTGAATGCATCATAATGCGAGTCAGTGGAACCTGGGTTAATGTTAGCTTTCATAAGCAGGACTGATGCTATCTGATGAAATCACTGCAATTACTCCGAGACAATAAGTGCCTGATTATTTTAGGGATGTTTCTCCTTAATTTTGGACTTGCAGAGGTGACAAATTGCAACATTTACGTCTTCTTCACTTGCACTGAACAACATCCACTCAGACGAGAAGCCCTTGAGTGGTTTTGCACAGGTATTGGTTTTCGGGGTGTGTGTCCGTGACACAGTCTGTGCCGATGTAAAACTATCATGCGGCGCCGTAAGTGTGCAAATATGAACGGAAAAATGTGAGACCGATCAACTGAGAGGCGGTCGCTTCTGACCAGCAGCCCATATGATTTTTTGGGGGGGCAAAACTGAATATTGGCATTTATTGGCATAATTGATCAATTTCACAAAATAAGTGTATTTAAAAGCAACACAGATAAACATCATCCCATGGACAGGAAGCATAATTATAGAAGACTTACAAGAAGGTGATTCAAAGGAAATGTGCACCTGTATTGATTGAAAGTGCAACTGGATAAAAAATGAAAGGATTTTCATAGAAAATATAGTGTGGGAAATAAGAAAAAAATAATAGGATAGCAGATGCCAACAAAAGAATCCCTTAATAGATCCATCTTTTAGTTGGAGTTTTACACACGCATACATTTGTCATTGGTGTGCATTGATTGGGACGACACTCACCGGCGTTAATTAGGTCTGCATCCACTGCATCCTCAGTGGGGTACGGCCCCTACGCAGAGAGAGAAACAAAGATAAACGAGACCGTGCAGAAGCGAGGCAACCTCACGTCATTCAGCCAAGACGATTCAAAGAGACGAAAACACAATTCAGCGATTTCGATGACACGTTGATTCACGCAATGCTCAAACCGTTTGGGTGCAGAGGGCGAGAGAGAAGAGAGGTGGGATCTCTTTCAAACAGACACTTGGAAAATAAGGCATTAGCATAGGCACTTACATCCTTCTGCCAAAACCACTGAAATGAAAGTCATTCCATGGCAGCAGCCTTTGTGGAAGGCTTTGTCAGCAAATAACGATCGGGCGACCGAGGAATGGAAGAAAAAGTCAACTTCGGTTGTATAATAAGCACATTTTGAATGATAGCGCTCAAATGAGTGGTTATTCGTCTCAGCTTGAAAATGTTTACTGCTGCCGAGACGTCTACACACAGGACGAATAATGAGCCGTTGGTTCGCTTCGTTTAGTTCTGAAGCACTGAAGAAGAAAGCTCTCTGCGGGGGTCTTACCAGTCCCAAAATTCCATTTTCACTTTGGAGGTTTACAGTGATGTCTGGTTTTATAAAGTTGCTGGCCAGCATGGGGATACCAATACCAAGGTTGGCTGATAGGCTCTTTGTTAAAGATGGTAACCATCACATCAGTGGTCATGCAACGTGAAGCAGGTATTTCGAGAAACATATTCCGCTTTCAACAGAAACAATCAAACACCTTACAGCACGCCGCGGACATGTGTGCACGCTTGATAGATTCCACACAACCATTAAGTAAAGACAGTTCCAAGATACCAAATGCATTGGACTAAACAATACGAGACTGTATATAAATATATAAATTATTATATAAATGTAAACTGCTGACGAGTAGAATTTGAAATCGCAATCAACTACAAATATTTTCATGTGTGTTAAAAAGACAGCAGGGCATGGCTTTCTTTCTCTCTGTACAACTGGTTTGCTTTTACCCATTTTATTTTAAAGAAGGGACCTAAAGCAGAAAGTGATGAGGTTTTGTGATATGCCGGCTCCTTGAATTCTTTTTAAAGGATACCATACATCCCATCCTCAAACTCCAGAGCAGCCCGGCGAATGATCCTTTCCCGAACGATGTCGGAGTCCTTCTTTGGTTTGGGCTTCTCTTCTTGGCTTCTCTTTACTGTGCGTTTCTGGAACCAAACAGGGATGTACGAGGATCAGGGAGGCATCATGCTGGGAGGATATTTCTGGCTGAGCATAGAGACATGTGAACAGGAAGCGAGAGCATGTGCATTTCTCAACAATGATGGAAACCTAAAATCCTGCAACAGTGGCTTAGCCAGAAATGGTTTAATCCTGCACTTTGCCGCTGTAGGATTAATCGTTCCTTTTAATAATTTAACCACTTGTTGAATGTAACTTTCTATAAAAGACGCAAGTAATAGAGAGAATTGAAATGCATACGGCCGGCTTGGTACCTCGATCCTTTTTTCGTAGCTGGCTCCCCGGACGACCCTCTGGACGTAGATGCTAGGTATGTGGATGTCCTCTTCAGCAAAGGTCCCAACATCCACCACCTCCTCCACCTACACAAGACACACGGTAAAATATCTCACGACCATTGAGATTAAATTTCAGATAAGGAGCCCACACACTGGTGGAACTGCACTACCGGAAAATAACCTCTGTCTGCCCACCTAGGAAATTGAACAGATTAAAGACTTAAGAGTTAAAACCTTTTGCAGGTTGGTCTGAAGAAATGATCTTGATATTTAGGTTGCGTATTGTATTATACAATACATGTAGATGAAATCCAGCGTTCTGATTGGTTGAGTGAGTCACGAGGGGCGCATTATTGAGCGATAATGTACAGTTGCTGTTCACATTGACCTGATCGTTCTATATCACCGCGCACACGTTAGACTTTGTGGAACCATTAGCTGACATGTTAGCTTTTAGCTCGGTGGCGATCGCCGGAAATCCCACAAATGATCGTTTTGAGGCAATGTGAGCTTTCAATTAAGGTGGACGTCATGAGCGATGTGAATGAATGAGATGGTGTAGGACAGCTGTTTACCTGCACGTACAGGGACTATTTTTCCTCTCGACGGATGAAATGTGATACAAAACGTTTGGTGGCTACAACTATTTTATGCTGAAAAGGCAGCTATTTACTTACTATTTATAATTTCGCTATTTATAAAACCGTGTTTGTTTTAAAAGCAATAAGGTACTTGAGGCAGTTTGGAGGGTTGCCGGGCCTCCCCTGCGCGTCGGGCCTAATTACACCCTCGAACTGTTACATTATTGAAGATGAAGTACAGTCTCTCGTACCTTGCTTTACAAAGCCATTCCTCGTTTTTTTTCACTGTTTTTATGTAGTTTAAATGTTAAATTTAGAAATTGAGCAATAAGCTCCCCTCAGGGTGACACAAACACATAGATATATGCACTAATCTCATGGGTTAATTTATTAATGGTAAGGCAAGGTGAATATTGTAGGGAGAATGTCTTACATTTATTATTTTAGCAACACCAGTCCACTGAAAGCCGTCTGACTGAAATCAGGATCCTTAGAAACATCGACACAGGGAACGCAGATTCAGAAAGCTTATTCTTTGTATCTCAGTGGAGCGGCTGCAAACCTTGCCATTTAAATGGTCCGAACACACATCCATTACACAAATCATTTTTCATATGGCAGCATTGTGTGTGTTAGATATGCGCTAAACAATATTTTCCTGCTCTGAGACAGAAGTGCATCACCTTTGTGTAGAAAGTGTCCAGCAGCAGACGAGGAGTCTACATAAAAGGGTTATTTCTGTCCAAATAACAAGACAGATGGAAATGGCTATTGATTTAAGTTGGGTCAACATGCCTGGGATAAAAATCCCTGAACAAACGCACCTGCGCCATCCTCCTTAGGTAACATTTGGAACGGCTATAAACCAAGAATACAGCCTCAACTCGACTCAGGTGTTCAGGGACCCGTGTGTGTGGGCTCCACTTAATCTCGCTGCCCACTTTATCCTGCTCTAGCGCCTAAAAACTCATGTCATGCTTATGTACACTGCGTTATTAAAACACTATGGCCCTTCGGGTTTTGAGTCAACATGTGATTAGATTTACAAGAAGGAAGAATTTTCTTTATCAAATAGAAAAAAACTCAAAAAGTTGCAATTGCTTTCCTTCTGAGGATTCATCAAGGGAGGAAAGAGCATTTTAAATCACAGAAATATAAATAGAAAAATAAGAGTTATCATCC
This sequence comes from Pungitius pungitius, assembly GCF_949316345.1. Classification (NCBI taxonomy): domain Eukaryota; kingdom Metazoa; phylum Chordata; class Actinopteri; order Perciformes; family Gasterosteidae; genus Pungitius; species Pungitius pungitius. Next base: position 2,626,176 of record NC_084904.1, read on the forward strand.
TATCTTTGGGGGACCAAAAGGGGACTTAACCGTGACAACATAATTCTCGCCTTTTCCTTTTTGCGCTTGTGTGCTGCTCAGAGTGCAACCCCCTTAAATCCATTTACATGAGCGACGAGCAGCCGTTCACAGCAAATTGAATTGAATCTCTCCTTATCTCCACTTCCTCCCTCGGCACTGACTGAGAGGAGTCAATGGCTAAGAGTGGATCCCATCTTAGCGTTGTCATGGATACACAAGCTTTGGTGTGGTGAGCTAGGGCCACTCAGGGCTGCAGAGTGATTTTTAAGACTCTTTCTGTGGCAAATCTCCGATGCTCCACAGTGGAAACGAGGCCATGCAAGATGAGATTGAGGGCGCCCAAGAGAATGGATACGGCCGTCCCACACATCCGCCCACATCCTTCTGCGGGGGCTTGATCTGTCTTTTGTGAAAATTAGGATTTCCATTCGTCAAGCGCGACTGAGCTCATCCCACTATGAAGCAGTTACGGTGACAAAACAGGCAAGACCGGGCTGCAAATATTTCATGGCACTAATTTCGACACTTTAGATTAATTTACTTAATCAACAGTGAAAACCTCTCATTTTGTGTCCTCAATCCAAAAAGTGGCAAATAGTCACCTCAAAAACCCATGGCTGAAAAAATAAATAAAAAGAAACTGCGCGTCAAACACACGTTACCACCTAGTCAAACCCATAAAACCAAACCGTGTAATGAGCTTGATTTTCAATCAGCCTTCCTAAAAAGGTAAGTTGCAAGCTCATACAATTTAAATGTGCGGTGTTCATAAAAAAAAGCCTCCTGCTCCTTTCATCTGGGGGACGTGTCCCGCCTGCACCGGCGCTCGCATGCTGTTCAGACAGGAGGTTCAATGGACGGGGACGAATAAAGCATTACAATGACGTTGTAACCCCCGCGAGAACTACACACAATTACACCCCCCCCCCCCCCCCCCAATGACCAGGTGTGTGGAGCAAGCAAACGGGCACATGCACATTGATATTCCTGTAACCGTAGAACCATTCTCACATCAATGACAGCGCAGCCAGGCACCAAGTGAGCTGGCAGGAGGATAGAGGGAATCAAAGTGCCCTCCGGGGACACAACAAGCCTTTTTTCTCTCTCCAGGGTTTGTGGCTTTTTAAAACAGTGAGCCGAGTGTCTAATCTTGTTCATCTCAAAACGGATTGGATCACAACGCTCGCAGATTCCTAGAAAAAAAAAGAAGAAAAAAAACGCCAGCAGCGGTGTCGCATGCAGGGTTTCATCTGCGCTTATTGAACAATGCGCCACGCCGATAGCCAATGTTTGCTTAAACAAAAAGGCGCTACATTAGCGCAGTTGACCGCATTTTCCGTTACATGGAACAAAAACCAGGCTCATCAGTGAGTACACAAAACACAAGCATGCTTACAGACAGGAATGCAGATGCAGCCAGACAACCCTTCAGAATCAATCACACTCAATTCTCGGAGGAAACGTATTCATTTGGTGCACATCTGGCGTACACCAGAGAATTTATCAGATCATGAAAACACCTAAAAAAAAGGATTAACTCCCCTGAGTGGCACTCTTTTTTTGTTTGTATACACAACATTGTGGTCAATATAGTTTGTTTTGGGGGGGGGGGGGTTTACAAGAAATTGGAAGAACAAAATATCAAAGTGGAAACACATTTTTGCAAAAGAATATCAAAGAATTTATAATAAATAAGAGTAAAATAAATAAGATTCACCCCTTTCAGGTCAGTATTTAGTAAATGCACCTTTGGCTGCAATCAGAGCACTGAGTCTGTGTGGATAGGACTCAATCTGGCTGGCACATTTGGACACTGCAATCTCTCTCCATTCTTCCTTGAAAGACAGCCCAAGCTGTGTCGGGTTGGCTCATCAGATCAAAAGAACTTTCTTCAAATTGACCTTAAAGCCTCCCACATGCCTTTTGGGCCAATTCCAGGCCAGACTTCATACAAGCCCTTTTCAAAAGTGGCTTTCTCTTTGCCTCTCTGGTGAAGAACCTGGGCAACAGTGGTTGTGCAGCATAAACATGGGTCTCCTGCCCACCTGAACCACTGAAGCTTCACAGGGTGGTCCGAGGTGTGATAGCGGTGTCCCTCACCGGTCGTCTTCTTCCTGCCCGGTCGCTCAGTTTGTGAGGACAGCCAGCTCTAGGCAGACTAATCAAGTGCCGTACGAGTGCCATGTCTCGATGATGGATTTAACTAAACTCCGTTTTTTGGGGGATTTTTTTCCTCTTCATGTCGCAATTGTAGCAGAAGCACTGCGGGGCGACTGTGGGTGAGTGGAGAGCACGGCCGTCGTCCAATTAGAGGACTGGCGGTTTCGACCCCCACGTCCTGCTTACCCACGTGTCGCTGTGTCCTTGGGCAAGACGCTTCACCTCGACATTGCTCCCGAAGCTGTGACTACTGGGTGTGAATGGTGTGAAAGTTAGTGACTGACGGGCAGGTAGCACCGTGTGCGGTGGCTGCTGTCATCAGTGTGTGAACGGGTGTGAATGGGTAAATGATAACATGAAGTGTTGAAGCGCTTTGAATGGTCAGAAGACGCTATAAAAGTCCATTTACTGATGAGCCAGAGACTGGACCTCCCAGACGCGGGTGTTTTTCTACTACAATCCCTCGACACACATGGACTGCCCTCAGGAGAATTCGGTTTCACTAATTGTGACACTGCTGGCATCAACTAGCTGGACCTGAACTGGTGAAATCAGGTCTGTCAGGTGGCGCTGCAGTCGTCGAATGGCATGACCACCAAAAATAAAAATCAACAGAACAAAAGTTCCTTGAAGTAGAGTATTGAATAGTCAGTTTCAAGCCTCAATCTTTACACGTCGATAAACTGAGATATTACCGAGTGCACCTCTTCAGTGGCCGACACTATAAATTACCAAGCCACCTGACTATCTAATCCACCCTGTTTGTGTCGGGTGTGCGTACGGATGTGGGGTAGCGGAGAAGGAGATGCTAAGGGTATGGGCAACAGAGCAGGAGGATGACAGAGACACCGCACTCTCATTACCCCGTGTATTTATAGCCTCTCCATCTTCCTCCCAGTGTGCGTACGTGTGTGTGTGTGTGTTTGTCTACGCGGGCACTTGGCCATGCTCGGCTGCCACTTTTTTTCGGGGCTCATCTCCGGCTCCATCCTCTAACCCAGAATACTGACAACATGAGCAATCTGTTTCCTCTCAGTGGAAACTCGCCTCGCCTTTGACAGGCTTCATTGTATCCAGAAAATGGGACAGAGCCAGCCAACGCAAACCCTGACGACATTATACGAACTAAAAATATGACTTTTTTTTTTTTCCAGCGACACATGCTGCCCACCAAAGGACATGGCGTCATATGGATTTCAAACTCCAGTCGCAGCTCAAATGGTAATGTTTGCATTTGAAAGAACACTTAAGCCTCTGTGCAGCACGCTTCACATGCAGATGACAGGCAGCCAGTCAGTCATCAGAGAACATTAAACACTGTCTAATTTACCATTGCAGACATCCAGTTTGTGGATCCCTTCCTCTCTTTTTTTTATAATGTAAACTCTCCTCCTTTCTGATCAAATAACCTGTACAGACACCTACAGCGAAGCAGAATAATAAACTAGGCAGTTTGTCACTGGCTTTGGCACCAGTCATCCTAAGTAAATGTCAGGTTGGAACAGACCTACTCACACACAAGTTTTGTTTTCACCAAATTGCTCACTGTGCCCTTTATGTGCCAATGCAGAAGGGCAAATAGTGCCATCGAGATTCCTTGAAAAGGTACGCTGTAAGACACACTAGTTCTTAAATATTAATGAGCGTTTCTGTTGAGACTGTATCATCAAATGCCTGAATTAAAGCAGGAGAGGCCTGAGCAGAGCCGCAGCAAGCTCACAGACTACATCCAGTCGCCCACTTTAATACACAAATACACAACACAAATCAGATTTATATGTTTATTATGTGCACAAATTGATGCACCACTTCCAAAACAGAAATGGAGAACCAAACCGACGACCTACAATGTAGAGAACTTGCACACGACCGTAGAATAGTATCTGGTCTTACTCCTCGGCTGCCATTATCAAGCTTTACGGCTATATATATATATATTTAAATTAAGGCAACCATAAATGAATAGAGTTCTCGAAGGATTTTATTTTCCTCTTTTTGTTGTTATCAAAGCAATTTGCTGTGGTTATAGCCAAGCCAGCCATGCAATTACCACTGAGAGGCTTCACCTCAAGGTGATAATAACAAATACTCACAATTCTGGAGGACAATTTTAACATTGTGGACGAGTGTCCCTCACCAGTATGTAAAAAATGGGGACGCAGTAATGTGCAATGACTTGGTAGATATGGCACTTGTTTTGAACCAGCATTACTATATTGCACAAGGACTTTCATGTCAAAGTCACGTCAGAAACAAAAAAGCAAATCCCCCTGCAGTGCAACACAAGTGTGCTGCAAAAACACAAAATAAGGCCCTCCCATAGCAGCTTAGACAGAGCACTGAATGCCTGTTGCATTTCAAACTGCATGAATAAGCGTAGCCGCAAGCATACATTGCCTTATTCATTAGGTCTTCTACTTACATCTACATATCCTGACATCATTCAGAAGTGTATGAAGATTAATGTTATTCACCTCACGTAGGTGCGGGTCTGAATCTGAACAGCTTTAATTGTAGCGCTTTCAAACTCCTCCGCATCAAAACCTTAATTAATTACCATGTTTCGATTCTACTTCGAGCTTTGTAAGGTCAATTTCTGATTAGCGGAAATCACAGCCACATTTGTTATAGAATGCAGACTCAGATCAATGGTATGGTGGTGCTTACGGGTGGGTCCAAACACATGACGGGTTAGTGGGAAGCAGTCAAGGAACACCAGCCCAGAAAAGGTGGGACAGATTTGGAAAAATGTGCCTTTGGTCTTCTTCACTTAGCGCTAAATAGCAGGCATATTGGAGTGGGTCATAGTTTGTCAGTCCCTAAAACATCCCGGATAAAGTAAATTAGGCAACTGCACTTGAGCCAGCACCACTCCCAAAGCTGGATGTTTTTCGATGTTCTCGTAGCCGGTGGGAGGGTACTCCTTTAAGGGCAGATAATCACCACTGCTGGGCCAGGTTGTCAAGGCCTTAAAAGTCAATGTCCGGATCCCGAAAGAAATTGGGACATTCATTGCATATTTTATGTAGACCAACGCTAATTCGTGAACCTCTTTATGCGGGAAATGATGGAGAAAATGAGTGGATTCATAAGTATTTGTAAATAGCTCGAGGAATGGAATTGGTCGGGGGAACACGTCAGGAAAACTCAACAAGGCATCGTAAGTGCTGTATAAAGGCTTTACGAATGTGAGCTGCGATGAATAATTAAAATTCCAGCAGGGAGCCAACAAAGCATTAAGCCCCCGATGATAACAACCGTGACTCCCAGGCCAAACGGTGAAGGGAAATACTTGACAGGACCTACACATAGTTGAATCCAACAGTTCCCCGACTGAAACTATGTTCTCCTGTGATTTAGAAATGTGCCGGAGAATCCCTCTAAGGGGGTGGAGATCCATTATATCAAATTAGCCTCTAGCTTGGTGAAAAAACCCCATAGTGACACATTAATTGAATTCATGCGTGACTGGCTGGTTGTGTGTTGCACGGACACAGTCACAGAATACAGTGGATCGAACAGCAGCAGAAACCACCGCTTTGAAACTCTCTCTGGTGTATCTTATCCCACAATGCAATGGGCCTATACTATGACTGTGAAAAGAGAATTACTGGACCAGCTGGAAACCGTGGAACATTGAACAATTGAATAAGCAGGGTTTGGTTGCCTAGTAACCATGACAGGAGCTGGTGATGATCTGGTCATTTCACAGTGCCTTTTGTGTTCTCGTTTTTCTGACACTCCTCCTGCCTCTTTTTTTTTTACTAAGATTCAGAAGGAAAAAACAAAAATAGGACCAAAAGAATGCGCCTCGGGTCACAGACTTCGGGGAAGGAATCCGTAGTTAAAGTTGAATCCCTCTATGATGGTGCGTGCGTTATGATTTCATGTAAGCGGTGTGGTGGTTAGCACTGTCACCTCACAGCAAGAAGCTCCTGGGTTGGACCTTTCTGTGTGGAGTCTGCATGTTCCCCCCCGTGTCTGCGCGAGTTCTCCACGGGTACCCCGGCCTCCTCCCACAGGATTAGGTTGATTGGTAACTCTAAATTTTCCCGTAGGAGTGTGGATGGGAGTTTGTCGGTGTTTTAGCCCTGCCAATCCAGGGTGTACCCTGTCTCCTGCCTCGAGTTGGCTGGGATTGACTCCCATTTACTAATCCAAAAGAGTTTCTCAAATCCAATCCAGCGTGTCTGTGTACAGGATGCAGCGTCTGTCTCTATGGAGTTCACTACAGCAATTTTAGTCTCAAGTCCTTTTGACCTGTGATGAAGCCTCACATTTAGTTTCTTCATCTGCGTCATCGATTACCCCGTGTCTCCAAAACACCGGTAGGCATGGGTTCGTTTTCATACAGGTGTGCACATGGGAAGCGGCATGCGGCTCGTTTCAGACCCCATTTTGGTTATAAATGAGAGACCCGCCGTCTAAATTGCTGCCCTTTAGCCGAATGTGAGAAGTGCGTAATCTTCATTCGACCCAATTTTCCGTAGACCAGTCAGCCTACCGCCGCCATGTCCTGACATTTTTTTGCCCTTTGATAACAACGAATTGCTTCGCTGCTGAACAGCTCGAACCAACGTGGACCGCGCTGTTCAGGCTGCAGGAGAAAGAAACCTGGTGAAGCAGACAACATGATCGTGGAGAGCTCGCCGCACGCTGGCCCGCGCTGCAAGATACACGAATAGCCTCAAAAAACACCTGACCCCGTCGGTTGGTTCTTTGCCAACTTTAACGAGTGCACCAGGGGAGCAAGGTCAATATTGGCAGCACATCACCATATTCATGACCGAACATGGACTGAATTCTAAAAGGGTCATTTATTTTCAGTAAAGGTGGTAATTGCTTCACTATCAGAGATAAAAAGGTGCTTAATGGATATTTCAATACAGGCCTATCATTTTATTGTCACCCCTGAATTGGCCTGTCAAAGATAAGGTTCATACGTCACCTTCACCGCCATAAAAAGGAACCATAAAAATGGTAGATACAATGAGATAAATAACCTTAATAAGACGGAAAGAGAACGTTTTCAGGTGGCTGTAATAAGTTTAAGTACTTGGGACAACTATTGAATATCATATCAAATATACTTCTGACATATTATTATTATTACATATTATTCAATTTGACACTTAGTATTTGTATCTGCCATGATCGCATATTTATTTATTATTTCGTGCTAGGAATTTGAAGTGAATTTATTTCTAATGAGAAAGCGACTTGACTCTGATTTTGTTTTCAAAACGCAGATCAAATCAACCACATGATGTAATAGAGACCGTTTTTAAAATGTACCAAACGTCCAATTATTAATTAATTAATTAATTTGGATTTGAATTCTGTCTGTATTCATTTGTCACACAGAAGCAAAATTGAGTGAATGCCCGATTGTATAGAAGCATTTGGTTAGACAAGTATTTGAAAGCACTATTTGTTGAAATCAAAAATCTTCAAAAGACTTCCTCTACAAGCTGACAGTCCGTTTTTATTGCTGTGAAGGAACATAACATTGAGTTCAAATTGATTAACTACAGATGCAAATGCAGAGCTTTGCTCTCCCAAAATAAGACGATCTGTATGAGAGTCTGCAATGTCTTTTGGTTGAGTTTAATTAAGTGAAACATTACTTCTTTTCACAAATAGTCAATTTAATTCCTCCAGGCTGCACACCACTGTTAGTACTCGACTGAAATACTGTGTCCTTAGAAAATGGATTTAAGAGTTGGCAGCAGGTGCACGGTAAATAACTTTCCTCCTTGGTTGTGAACTGAGGTATGTCAGGGGGCTCCTGGAAGCTTGTGATAATGTGGGATTTAAATATCACTTCTTTTTTGTACATGTCATTTCTTGCTTTTTTAAGAAATGCCACAAAAACAATCTTAGAAAAGCACCTGCAAGTTGAGAAATCGCTTCATCCTCTCCAATCACTAAAATACAGTGTAGAAGCAGGTACCAATTATGCTTGCATGTCTCAAGGTGGCTTTGCCATGTGACCACCGTCTACATTCCAACTCCAGCACACTGACACATTGGTAGCGCTGCTGCTGTCGGAGTGACTAGTCAGATTATCCCTTCAGAACAACATTAGAAAATGGAGAACTGACTGGCCAGAAGTCATTGGCATCGTCACCACACACACACACGCGCGCACGCACGCACACACACGAAAACTTCTTCAATTCCTGTCCCCCGTACCACTTGTCTATGTCTAAAGATGTCTAAACGCCGATATAGTGAGGAAATGTCATTTTCCCATTTGGTCGCAGACATTTATGAATCAACAGAAGTATAAATCTCAAATCCAGCCACTGTGGAATAATTGAAAATGTGGTTCGTGGAACCCACTTAGATTTATGAGAGCCCCTTCGCTACCTATTTATTTTCAGAAAGCGCCTGTGTTTTATGGTTTTTCACACACACACAGTTTTTCTCCCTGCTGCTCTCTTAATCAAACGGTCTCTATATGGGAGGTGTGAAGTGTGTTGGAGACACACACACACACACACATACTGTACACACAGAGAGACGAGATGAGCGATCACATTTCTAGACAATTGAATGCTAGACAGGTGGATGACAAGAGAGAGCGGATGACACAGACATCCGAGAGAGAGCAGGACATTCTAACCTTTCAGTTATACAGATTGAGATTGATCTTTGAACTTCTAATCTTTTAATATTCTCACGTCCAAGACTTATCTTCAGATGAATATAAGCCACTTCCAATTCAAAGTGATTTTTTTATGCCAAGCATTTAACCCCTGTAAGATACCCGTCTCACATTTCTGCTTCGGACCTTTCTTGTCATTCGAGGTTGGTTAGATAGCATCTATTTGATGATGAATGTGTTGTTTTAGGGTAATTAGTTCAGATGCCGTTTTATTTACACCATTTCCATCAGGATTTGGAGACTTTCAGTTGAAAGACGATACCGCAGGTCAGCTGTGACCCCCCCGTGTGAGCGGTGCAGAGCGGCGGCTGTGAGCTAACCAGTTGGGGACGCTCGCATACGCCAACGTTGATAGAAGCACGCGGGGCGGTCTGGCTTCATCATCAAGGAAAGGACACACAGAGCGAGAGCAATTTTCCGCTGTGAGGGCCAGAATAACTAAATTCCTAGAAAATGGAAGTCTACATAATGCATGACAACCAATCAAAAGAAAGCTCGAGTCTGGGTTGTTAGATATTCCTACCTCAACTATTGTGGTTGTGGCTGCCTTGCACATGGGTTGATTGAAATTCCTTGCCGTTTTCCTGAAACATAAGAGCAAGAAATGAGTAATTTGAAAACAGATTTGATAACAATATTCCAACCAAAGGCACCGATGAGCAAGTTCATGCAAAATCCCCCGTAGCCTAAATATCTCGTTTCCCATATGGCATGTTAGTTTATTGGAAAAGACTGCTCTCTTGTGGAGAGATACTTTACTACATCTACTAATTATCATTCCCATCCGCCAGGCATGGGGCATTTACATTAGTGATAGTTTAGATTTTATTGATCTTCAATCCACTTATAACCGGGTATAACTAATGAGGATATCCATAAACCTAATGAGGGGTTTATTATTTGGATTATTATTAATCCATGTACATTGTTGAACTGGATCTCAATTGGTAATTATTAGTTATGATCTGAAACAGAAATCAGTGTGCTCAGAGAATAATTCAAGATATAGAAGCTGATACTGATGTGTGTTGAAATTAGATCTTACAAATGAAAAGCATGGAGCGAATACACACAGAGCATATACTGAGACTAAGACTCAGTCCATACAGTACATCCCTCAAGGATCCTATCAAGAAGGTATGGGTTAAAGAGCTAAGAACATCTTAATGAAACCCAAGCCCAGCCTTCCCCTAAACTGTTTCACTATCAACACATGACACCGGCATCATGTGCAGATTGTTGTGCAAACAACACGACTAAGACTAGTCGGAAGCGCTTTGGAGGCAAGAAGAGCAGATAAATACTGGTATTTTGCCACATCATCTTTTACCTGAAAATTATGTTTCCGGCCCTGTCAGCTTTCCACGCCTTGATCAGGGCGAAGTCTCCAGTGATGGCCTTTTCCATGATGTAGTGCCTGCCGTTGAACTCCCGCACCTGCACAGTGACAACACAATCCAAAGAGTGAGTGCCGCTGGATGCAGCCGAGGCTGAACACGCTGACCCGTTCTACCGCCTTTTCACCCTAGATTTGCGAGTCCATAACAAAGTGAGTCGTTATTGCGGATTTGTTTAATTCACACAAGAAAATCGAATCACATTGGAAACAACTGTGGCGATGCATCCGCCAGCTGTGAACAGTCCTTATGTCTGGATGTTTCCCTCGTTGTTTGAATACAGAACCAATGAGTGTTTTTGCCATGTATACATATATATTATATATCCACATAGTGGACAAAGCTCTCACCTCTCTCTTCTCACTGGCGATGCAAATGCTGCCGTCTTTGTTGTACTTAATAGGAGAGCCTCCCTCTTGGATCAGTGTGCCGTAGCCAGTGGCTGTGAAGAAGGCTGGAACCCCGGCACCCCCGGCCCGGATCCTCTCTGCGAGAGTTCCCTAAGGGGAAAAACGTGTCAGATTAAAAGACTACAGTTCTTACATGTCCCCTGCATGCCTTCTCCAGTGTATCAACGTCTACAGATTGAGGTCAGATCATTTGGAAGCTAAAAATGATACATGTAAATATGGAGGGATATTGGTTGGTTAATGTGCATTTTCATATAGTTTGTATCGTTTTTACTGAAGGGAAAGGTATGTGTAGAGCTTTCTATGTATTCTGACTAACCTGTGGAGTCAGTTCCACCTCCAACTCCCCGGTCAGATACTGTCGCTCAAACTCTGCATTCTCCCCGACGTATGAGGAGATCATCCTCTTGATCTGCTTGGTCTTCAGCAGCAGACCCAGGCCAAAGTTATCCACCCTAAAGAAAAACCAAGACTTCAATTAGAAATGATCGGGTAAATTGTTAACGGAGGTAATTTGCACGTCTTCCAGCCTTTACAAAGGCTACAACCCTTCACAACACAAGCCAACATTCACCCCTTAAAACACACACACACACGCACACGCACACACGCTCTTCGGGAACAATATGTACTCACGTATTTTAACCCAAGAATCAAGACCTCATACATAAAGGACGGACCCGCCACTCTTCTGATTGGTGGACGTCCGCTCTACTTTCTCACATCATATGGTAAATGTATTTAGTGAGGTTGTAGAAATTTGTTGCCATAGTATTTTATCTGCTGATCAGTTTCTTACAAATCCTAGCCGCATCCACTGTTGTTCTACACTACCCCCCACTGGATTGGTTTCATGTTTCCCTCCTCTTTCACTGGGAGGAATGTCCTGACATTGTACAGTATGTATGCTAGCTCTTATTACCAACGCGGTAATTCAAGGTTGTTGTGAATGGGCCAAACCAAGTGAAACGGCTCCTTCTATGCGATCTTAAAGATAAGAACAGAAAAGCCCAGCAGACCACTGAGAAACCAGACATTTGAGAGGGCCCCTTTGTTTATTGTCTTACTGTATCCTTACTGTTTTCATGATGCACGAGGCTGTGGGGCATTTCTGTCTCAAGTCTGCGTTACACAAGCTCCATGTGGTTCTGTAGGACGTCACACATACAGACCTGAAGAGACCATTTAACAGCAAGAAAAACTCATTCCCATAAATATCACTGTGGCTACAAAGACAGTCATTATGTTACATGTGTTGTTGGGATTCTGGTTGTGTGAGGCGACTGAGGTTAAGGCCTGTGGCTGGTCAGTCATTAACACATCGTCTTCATAAACCACATAAAGCGGTTTTAACAGGGTTCTGTCTTTTATGTCCATTTCTCACCCTGTTTTATTACAGGGGACATTACTTTGAGGACACAGCAAATGATTTTTAACAGCCAAACAAATAAAACTTTTTACTGCGTGTTAATGGGTACAGAGCCAATGCAAAAGCTCAGCTTTGCACAGAGTTTCTTTCAGGACTGGAGCCACTGCTTTGTACACAACTTTAACCTCAGATGAGAAGATATCTAGGTTGTGTATGTCCAGAATATCGAAAACAGATGACTGCGTGAAGCCCCCTGCTCCACACAGCGCTAGTGTTACAAAACATTCAAAGCAGTCTGTGTAAAACGTTCGGCAAAGTCTGACTAATGGTAGCAGTGAGTCAACATCGACGGGTGGACTCTCCTGTTGAGGACAGACAACAATGTAGAACCAAAAAGCAAGCTCTCCAAAATAAATGTTGTGTGATGGGACCAGCTACAAGCACTGCACACAATGTCTGCCTTTCGTACACAAGCTATGCTCATTAGACACCGAATACAAAAAGTTGCAGGGGGTGCAGTTCTCTCAATTATCTCTTGTATACAGCGGAATCCCCTCTCGACTTGTATTACAGTGCACAAAGAGCCCACTGTTTATGTCTTCATCAAGCAATAATTCAATCTTCCCACCGTGCCGAAACATCAAACACATTGCCATTGCTATTTATACGACACCCTTCTATTCGCAAAATGATGAAAGTACTGCTTTCCCCTTCGCAGCCCTCTTCCCGAAAGACACGCTTCGCTGTGTCCACATCAAAAGGTTTTATATGCAGCAAACGCAGGGCTGGTAACTCTAACAAAACAAGAAACAGCAGTCATCCGTTACACCGTCTATATTAAAATCCTCTCCCCTTGATGCAATACGAGCCGGACGCGAGACACTATTTGGGCGCACTCCACATACTCGAGTTCCCACTAATGACATGATCCACTGTGTTGGGATTGGCTCAGAATTGACACAATAAAAGCATACGCCACTCTTTCTAAGAAGTTGCACTACACAGTGCACAGGTAGCAGTGTTCAGTGCTCAGGGGGACGCCCAGGGCTCCAGTTAATATTTTGTGTAACTATTCAAAGAATCAATATGCAGAAAAATCAAAGTCCACGAGAAAAATCTAGTGAAGTGTAACTTCTGTGCACCACATTGTGAAGTCTGACAGTCTTCGGCTGAAACAGCTACTTTGAAGAGACATTTATTCACCAACTTTGAAGCCATTTAATCTTCTTACCTACAATAACTACAATAAACAACACTGTGTGTAACCAATTGGCACTCTAACCACTATTTTGCCATTTTATTTAGCACTGACTATTTTAATAGTTGAGTCTGTGTTTTAATACTGGTATTTTGTAGTGTAATTACAGTAGTGGATTCCTATCATTTGGGATTATACCTGGAGTTTTTCCCCACTGAAAAAGACACACACACACACACACACCAATGTCACCTGACACTGCAGGAGTCACTTTCCTTTGTGACTGCAAATCTGATAACTTATCAGAAACCAACATCTGGGCATCTCTCCAAGTAAACACGGCCTGTTTGATGATACAGCAACAAGGTCACTAATTCCTCTCGGATAAACCTTTAAAACTAGTCTGAGAGGAGATTAAGAGACACTTGTTTGCAGGTCCAATTAAGGTCCTTTGTAGGTCCTTTGCAGGGCTCATTTTTATTACACAACTAACGCACACCTTCCAATGAAAGAGAAATGACAGATGACGGGATACATTAACTTTCCAGATAAGATCAATGAATAAAACAAATTGGGATTTAGAAATGACAGTGGCGCTGGCATTACATGAATACTAAATCAATCACCGCATGGGAAAGCACGGTTCTGCAAGTCAGCGTTCACGCGCACACTCGCACACACTTACCCTGCATTGTTGCTGACGGCTGTGAGACCGTCAACGCCCGTCTTTAGTAAACTGTTGATGAGGTTCTCTGGGATTCCACATAATCCAAAGCCTGTGTTGGAGCACACACAAAATATAGAAATCTATAATAAATAAAAACAAGTAGAAGCAACCGAGGAATCACTGCAGTGTCTGAAAAGAGAGGACTATTGTCATTCAAGGTGGAATTTTCACCCCCTAGTACTTATCTAGTACAGATAAAAGTAACACACTGAAACCTTATAACATTAATTAATAACATGGTCAACCTTGAACAAAGTCTTAGATAATTCAATTTGCGTCTAAGTATCAGGTGTTTCTCATACTGAGGGAGGCAGGTTTCTGTAGGACTGTGTTTTCCCCCCCCACAGATAGAGAGGTGTGACACAATGGAAAATGTTTAACAATGTCACTCCGAAGTTGACTATAAATAAGAGCTGTGGAATTTGTTGTGTGTGGATGGTAGTCAACCACCATGCCAGACAGAGTCCAAGCTCACTTTGCTGTCATGTGGTCATTGAACATCTTTCTGTACTTTTTATCAGTTAACAAAACTTGCATGCAGCTGAAAACTAAGTACAGGTAACCATCCCATAATCTTAAGAATGCGTTTGTGAAAGTGGTGCAAATCTTACCTCCCACGAGAATGGTAGCTCCACTGGGGATATCTTTGACTGCTTCTGTGGGATCCGAGTAGAAGAGGGCGCTTCTTTGGCTCGAGGTAGAAAAGTGGCAGCCGCTGGTCTGCTGAAAGCAGTTCAAGAGGTGCAGAAGATGAAACGCTTAGATTTATTTTTTCAAAAGAGCTCCAGGAACAAGCTATACGGGATTCTGTACAAGAACAAGTTCAACTCAAACAACTGGCCGATGCCCGAGGGCAGCTGTGTCGGTACAGTTTGAATGGCTCATTGAGTTGATTCAGTTGAGAAGGGGAAAGATCAGCAAAACCAATATCATTACAAAAGGAGCAAAGCCTCACAGCAAAGAGTAAAAAAAAAAAAAACAGTTATCGAAGTTTAATTGTTCAAATAACATTACATTTTGTTGAGTTTTGCCACATCTATTGCACAGACGGGGGTTTGATGGATTAAAGCTATGACCCCTATTGTGGTGGACCTCAATAGGCAATACGTTTTTTGCAATTTTCTTTATAAATCAGTATAACCGAAATTGATATTGCATATTTGTAATTTCAGTAACCCAGATTCCTTTGAACCTGTTACCTCGAGCCGTTTTTAAATCCAGACATGACATTGCAAGTCAAGAAATACTTTGATAAATATATTCTTCAAAGTATTTCTTGACTGTATTGTGCAACATGGGCATTGACATTACAGACGCACGATGGAAACTACTAGAAGTTTAAATACAGACTGGAAGGAGTCTATTTTAAAACGCACCTGTGTTAATTTCACCTTCCGCACAACTTCGCCATGGACGTGTTGACTTTACAGTTTGTAAAACTGTGAGTTTAACCAACGTGTGCATCAAATAAAAGTCGTTGTCTACATGCAAATTCACGTTGTGAATATCTGAAAGTCAGAAACAGTTTGTCATAAGGTGTCGAACTTTTGACGTTAATATGGAGAATCCCTGCTAGGTTAAATTGTCGCAGTTAAAGGTCAGGTAACGGTCAGAAAGTCACTAAAATAATATGTGAACTCTGCTAAATGACTCGTTTCAAACATACATTCATGACTCAGTATTCCGAAATGTTGAAAAAAGCGGCAACATGAGAGTCACAATATAATTAGCATTTATTAGGTCACAGCCATGTCGCTTTAACCGTGTTAAGTCTAGAAACAATGTAGCCGCACCAACCTTGCTCCACTGGAGATTAGCGACATTTAATTGGGTTGTGCACGGACCCAGAAGGACTTTTCTGAAGAATAAATTCTCCGCTCCGCGCAAAGCTGTGAGCGCCGCCATGTTTCGGAGACGGCCGAGGAGGTGCACAGTTACAGCTCGAGGAGACAGATGCTGTGGGCTGCACAGAGGTCGCAGCGTGGCTACTAGCAATGTAGCTAACACCGCGCGCGCGCGCACGCGCACACACACAAACAAAAAGCCTGGATGGGCTGGACTAACAGGGGGATGTGGAGAGGCTCGGCAGGCGCGTTGACATTTAACTATTTCACCGCCACCGTGAAGTGCTCGGCAAGCTGCCAACTGTTTCAACTAATACAGAGATGTTAATGGTATTTGAAAGCTCAAAGCCGGATGAGGCCCGATCCTAATCTCCACCTCCGCGGACTGTAAAGCGCACTCCCGCTAGCTGCGTGCGGGTTTAGGGCTGTTGTCACACACCGCCGAGTGTTTGAGGCCCTCTGGTGGACATTTAAAAAAAGGTAAACGGCACATGTGTGTTCAGACTGTCATATAAAAATGTATATCCTTAATGTTTAAAGCATTAATAGGCATACATTATTCATAAAGTATTAAAATCAAAGCATTTTGACTAAAAATATTATTTGAAAGCAGCTCTCATATTATGATAAAAAGCATGAAAGAAGAGTAATAAAAAGTATTCAATAAATACACTTAAGTGTAAATCATTCTTTTTGACGTCATGGTGAGGTGATATGTTGCAGCCAAGTGCTGTCCCGTCGTTATTTAGTTACACCATTTCAAGCCCTCACAGACTGTCACACTCAACCATTTACCGGGTGACGACAGTTAAACCCCTGAGGGTCGATGGTTTAGGGGAGATTTGGGGATTGATCCTAAATATCGTAGTGAGGAGATAACTAGCCTGGGCACGCGCACTCAAACATACTGACGTCAAAGCGTGACACCATGAGCACGTGAGTAATCCCAGGCTCACGTGACGTACACTTTTAGTCATGGCCGACGACTACAGGCGACAGGGTTTCGAGTTGGAGAGAAGGATATTTGAGTTAGACATCAAGTGTTCCAGTCTCAGAACTGAAAAGCAAGGTATCGACGAGACGTTGTTGTTCGTTTGTCCCGTGGCCATTCGTGGCACCTCGTAAGCGCGCCTGAGCTTATTGTTCAGTTTATTAGCCAACTAGCAGGCTAGCTAACGTTATCAACCGTAGCTTGCAACTATAACAACAACAACAGCTGTTGTCTGATGCAACGCTGCTTATCGGCAAATACCACGTTCCGTCCAGTTAACGACGGGGCAGTGAACGGTTAACTCGGTGGCCGTTAGCAGCTCGCCGATGTTGGTTTTTGAATATGTGTCAACGGCTAGCGTAAATCTGCTAACGTTAGCTAAAATGCATTATTGTTGACAAACGGTTTACGTTAGCTGACTGGGAATTAAGATGCACCGCACTAGTCAAGCGAAAGGGGCGAGAGTTAACAGTAGCAGTGAAGTTGCCATCATTTTGTGTGAATTTAGCCTGTTACATTAGTCATTACACGTAAACATTGTCAAACGCATCAACATGTCAGTTCACATTTCATGCAATAATTGTAACGTGGCAAAACATTTATCTTGTTCTGGTCCGGTTGTTCTTCAACATTTAACAATTTATCTTCGTAAAATTCCGTGAAAACTGTTCTGTATAAACGTGTAATTATATAACGTTAGTGCCATTCATCCATGCCAGTACTGAGAAATATTTGACATTGGAGAAAATTCTGAGAGGACTTGTAACGTTAATTGGTAACATGTTAATATTTTTCCCACAGATGATGACTATTTACAGAATGCTTCTGCCATACTAGATAAGTTGAAAAGCTATTACAGGCAAGGAGGGGAGAGTAGCAACCTTTCCAAGGTGCTTCAGGATTACACACAGGTAATTCATTACATTACACTTCATTACTGTCCTGATTGAAATCTGACTCTATTTTTAATTATTAGTTTTATATTTTATTACGTTTAACATCAAATTCGGTCCTTACTTTTTATTTTATTTTTTCATAAATAAATAAGCATTGAACCATTATTGACAGATGTTATTTTTTGGCTTGTTTTACCCCCATTAAACATTGAGCCCCTCCAAAGTTCCAAAGCATATGCTATACATCCAAGTAGGGGTGCCATTTAATATCATAATTATATCATGGTAGTTACTCAACTTTGTACCACAAGATGCTTAAATTGACTGTGTGCCGGAGTCAGAGTTTTGTTGTAGATTTAAGGTTGTCTTGTGATCTAAATCCTGACAGTAATAGACAGTAAGGTCTTTGATATCAAGGTGAGAATAATCAAGAAACTGGTTTCCTCTCAATACACTCTCAGACCCTTGGCTCTCGAGTCTGCTTTGGAGAAGATGCTACAGTTGTGGCTAACACTTCCTGGAGCTTCATTGCTGATTTGATCTACTTTATTAATAAAGAACTCAATATAGTGATTTAGTTTGCTTCAGGTGACTTCAGTTGTTTTTTGTTATTGCGAAAGTTGTTTCATAGATTTTCTTGAACATTGTTTTCAATGTGCAGTGTAAGTAGGCGTTTGCTTGTTATCATGTAGGTGATCCTGGACATCACATTTTATGAAGAGAATAAACTGGTGGACCAGGAGTTCCCTGAGGACTGCTCACCTTTTAAAATCCAGCAGCTGCTGCAAGACCTGACCGAGCCAGAAGTTTTGGCAGGGAGACTAGCACCAACACAAGAGGTGTGTATATGTGTCTCTCATAATGATCTTGTTTTCATGTTCTGTAAATCTTTTTTTATTTATTATTCCCACTTCCCAGTAATAGCAGTTCAATTATAATGTTGTCTTTAATTCATAGATTTACATATAGTAGTAGTATTAGAACACATTTGCTTCAATGTTATTGTCTAACAGGGCTGTGTTTTTTAATATAGGTGCAGTCTATGTTGGGTCTTGAGCTGTTAGAATGCCTCTATTGGAGACGTGGAGCTCTGCTGTACATGTACTGCCACACCCTTCATCAACGAAAACAGTGGATTAAGAAAAACAAGGACACATTCCTTAAGGTGCCACACAATGAAGTAGATTTTGTGAATTGTGTTTCATTAATAGAGACGCGGTCTGATTCTGCTAAGATACATTTACTTTGTTTTGGTGAAATCTGAAGTGTAGCCTTCATTGTTGTTGTTTTTTTGTTATGTGCGACATTGGTCCTAATCCTGATAAGACTCCGGTGGTATTTCAATGTAGTGTATTCAGGAAGGGGTGCGCTACCTAATGCGGATGCTGCAGGTGAGAAACTCTGTGAAGCTCAACGATGGGGTGGTGCTCCATGACACTGCTACAGCAAGCTTCCTTTCTGAAGGTAAATATGTCATCGGTTATCTATGAATTACTCAAACGTTTGTTCCGTTTCTGTCTAGTCTGAGACAATTGAATCAGAGAAAATTCTCCATGTGGACCGTTTGATCATACTCACTACTTACTTGTGATTTTGGTCAGGCATCTTCTCAGACACACACCTGTTGACGATGATGTACATTGGGGAAATGTGTTTCTGGGCGGTCAAGTACGAGGACTGCAGTGCTGACACAATGGATCGCAAAGAAGATCGCCTTCAGTTTCGGGACATTGGCACACAGATCCTCAACAAATACGTGCTTGCCTGTGAGGGCCCCCTGCAGGGCCAGGGCTGGAATACAGAAAATGCCAAGGAAATCCTTAGTATTTTACAGTGAGCCCAGCTGCCTCTGTATTGAAGTTGCCCTCAGGCACCGATCTAAGTTCAGTATTCAAATGTGTGTCAACCCCAAATAAAAATGCAATTCATCAGATGGGGTGTAATCTTGTGGAAGGTGAAGTGGAGGTATGGAGAGAAAGTGTATGTGAAGAAAAGAGTCTTTGGATCAGTGTCTACAGGCAACCAGAGCCAAACGGTCCAGGCCAAAGCCGGTGACCAAGAGGCTAGAGAGGATAAGATTGGTGGTGTAAAACTGACAGGGGGGATACACCCAAGGTTGTTAAATAACATTTAGCCCTGTCCTGCTGAAAAAGCAGTTGTCATCTTGATTCCAGACTGTTGACTGGGGCACTTATTTTGCTCTGAGAATGTGTTATAATAACATTAATATAAATATTAAAAGGTTATTAATGAAATTGACCTTTCTTTTTTTTAAGTTTTAAGATAATCCAGCTGGAAATGAAACATTGCACAGTAACATTTTATTTATTGTTTTTTTTTTGCCATTTTGTTAAGCTTTTTAATATATTATAACTACATATACTTTCTATGTGTATGTGTGTATACAAATATACACTAAAGGCAGAAGAAACGTGTCCACTAAAACAATTGAGAATGATGTGTTCCTGACTATTTGAAGTATGTTCACATTTGTTCATACCAGCTTTGTAATGCGCCACTTGTATTCCCATCTATTGCGAAACTACATTTCTTTCTGCCACGTCAGTAATCTTGAAAGTGCAACTATTAATAGAGACTTTGTGTTGTTTGGACGAAAATCATTTTCTGTTTTTTATGTCCTCGTTGACAATAAACACGCGCGTTGTTTTAAGAAAAACAAGATATAGCTGCACATTATTGAACAGACATTACCCACAATGCCTCACTACAGCCAGCAACAAGGAAGTACACCGGACGGATATGTCGTCATCGCCTTGATACCACGGTGTTTTTTCAGTATCTGCGGGCATATTATCACTCACTTCTGAGACCATGGCAGGACCGACCCAGCAGCTCAACGAGTCCGTTGTGATACGAAGCTTCAGACGGTTCAGAGACCGATATTTTACAAACTCTGGTCCGGTTGTCAAAGATGACTTGACGGACGCGGCCGCAGAGCCGCAACCGGGGCTCCTGGATAGTTTACCGGTGAGTGAAAGTCACTTAAAAGCTTTTGGTTCCAGCTCTCCAAAGCGATATGGACTATTCTGTTCATCTCATGAATCGAGTTAGCGTAGCTATGTGAAGTTTAATAAATCGATTTATACTTATTCAACTGTTTTTCATACTAAAAGCCAGGAAACTTTCCGTCTTTCTGTGTGTGTTCTCCGTGTATCGAGAACCGCACCGATACACTTCTCCCTTAGTGGAAATATATCAATGCAGTCCATTAAGTGATTTTTTTTTATACGTTTGGTACGATTTTGACAGTGGCTCCTGATTATGTAACTTTGGCTGTTCGCCTAAGGAATGCTGTGTGACGTCATGACTGAATATACCTTCACTGCCCTGAACGCAATTTGAAGCTTTTTTTAGTTGTAACGTAATAATCACATTAGGTCATGTCGTCCCTGTTTTAAGGTGGACATACAGTTCTTGATCATGACCTTTCTGTATCCGGCGGATATCTGCAGCCTGGGAGCCGCCAGTCGTTACTGGAGGGCCGTGGTTAGAGATCCATTACTTTGGAGATACTTCCTGCTCAGGGACATGCTGAATTGGCCCTCCATTGATCATGTGAGCATGCCCCAACTGGAGTTGTTGGACGCGCCACTGATCAACGAAGATGAGAGTCTGGACGACAGAGAAGAATGGGACGACAAAGGGATGGAATCAAAAGTTGACTACATGTCAGAGTGGGTGTCTTTTTCTGTCGGCCTGCGTCAAGGTCAGTGTGTTCGGATCGAGAGTTGATCCGCCGTTTCCGTGTCTACAGATACCTGAAAGGATGCCCATCCAGCAGACAACAGTGGCTTCCCTCGCGGCCGGCGTACAAGGTCGTGACCTCATTTCTTCAGTCTCTGGTGCCCTCATCTGAGCCACGTTATGCCATGTTTGGCCCCGGCATGGAGCAGCTGGATGTCTCTTTAGTCACAAGGCTCATGGATGCTCCAGATATGCTTCCTATGTTGGCCACTTCTCACAGACAGATCAATGGTGAGATGATGTGCGCTGAAGGATCTTGTTGGACAGATTAACTGAGTTTATTCACTCCTCAGACAACCTGTTTGGCTTTAAAGCCAAACATCGCACTGACTCGTGTGTGTGTGTATATATAAGAAAATTGGTTAGCAATGGTGTCCAACAAGGAGGGATTTTGTCCCCAGTTCTTTTTAATCTACACATTGATGGTTTGTCCAAGCAGTTAAAAGCCTGTAATGCTGGGTGCATAATTGGAAATATCTTAATTAATCATATCATGTATACAGATGATCTTGTGATTATTAGTCCATGCAGCTCCTTACTACATGACATCAAATACAATGCCAGTAAGAGTGCTATTTTGTTCTGTAGAACTAAAGAGGAAAAATTCTAAAATTCCCTTCAAATTGTCTGATAATTACCTCAGTGTCATGAGGTGAAATATCTTGGATGTCTTATAACAGAACAGATGACCAATGATGAAGATATCTATAGGCAATGTCGTAGGGTCCACAAGGGAAACTTCTCTCACACGAGTTTAGTATGTATACAGATGGTATGAAGATGTGTCTTAGAGCATATTGTACACCACTATACACTTGTGGTCTAAAGTAAAAAAAACAAGGAGCTTATAATGATGCCGTGAAAATATTACTTAAAGGGACAGAGGTGGTGTAGTGGCAGCGAAATGCTTGTGGCTGCAGGAGTTAATACTTTTTTCAACCCTTTTGTATTATGTATACATTTATCTGCCTGCTGAATATCTCTGAAAAGGAAATCATTTGGGATTTATCAAACATTGCTACAGCTGTCTATTTATTCTATTTAATGTTGTATACTATCAGGACCTTCAGTCTGATATAAAAGCTTGATTGATTCATTGTAATCACAATCAGTTCACTTTATTGTTGTAGTGTGATTTGCCTTCCACTAGGTGGCAATATTGGACAATAATTCTTTTCAGATCGACGCTCCAAGAATCTAACTTGTTTTTAACTCATTGTTTTTATACTCTAGGTATTGGCTCGGGGATCAGTTACATGTTGAGGAACCAACATAAATTCAATATCCTGACTCTGTACTCAAACATGATGTAAGCACTTTGTATTCAAAATAACACGTCATCCGTTATTTATGCATATTATTGTGAATATGGCCACAATCGTCAAACTGTGTGTGCTTGTGTGTTCAGGGCAGAGAGGGAGAAAGCCAAAGTGCAGGAGCACAGCATCAGTAATAAACTTTTTACCTTTGAAGGAACCGATGACTCAGGCTCTCCAATCTACAGGCCTGCTCCTCAAGTGCAGCAGGTGTGCAGGGTGGTGGACGGTTTCATCTATGTGGCCAATGCAGAGCCTGGCAGAGGTGAGATTACATTTCATTGCTATTCGCAGCTTCTGCTCATCTGCTACCACCATAAATTGCCCCTGTCATCATTAGGGGATGGCGAGTCCGAGGCGGCTCACATTCGGGCTGTGCTGAGCTCTGCTGAGGATTCAGCTACGAAGCCTTTGCTGGTGCTCTCTTGTGTCTCCAGAGAAGAATCGGAGGAAGTCAGAATAACCCGTCTGCAAATTGCTAGCAGCAGAAACATGGGTAGACGTCGGACTCCCTGTGTCGACATGGCAAAGAGACTCGGACTTCCCCAGCTGGCCAACCCCTGGATGGTAAATATCTAGTCAACTGTGAACGGCTTCAATTGCATTTACATCCACCCAGGGTCAGCTTACAGTTATCATCTGAACATGTTGTGTTCCTCTGTCTTCAGGTGCAGGATACAGCAGCAGAATCCCTGTCAGGTCTCATTGACGGTGTCTCCTGGCTGTTGAGATGTTCCAGAGTCAAACTCTATGGTAGCTAGTTATCTAACTTTTTCTGGCCGCCAGATGAATGGAAGCCACAAGTTGTATTGCAGTGTCATTGTGACACCCAGACATGCTACGCTCCACTGAGAGGAACTCGAGAGAGCTTCATGAAGGAGTGATTGCAGGACATCAGGACTTCCGACAATAATACTTGCAACAGCACAACAAATATGACATATTACATACAACACATATTCAGGTCAGTTCGGTTCTTTAAATTACATAAAAATAATGTTGTTGTAGAACGAGGAGATTGCTGCTTGCTCGATGAAAGATGCAGGAAAACCCAACAAGGAAAACAGCCTCTGGTGCAAAATTAGAAAAAAATGCAAATATTAAAATGTAAATTCCCCCTTTGACTCAATTTATTACCACATTATTTGTCATGGCAGAGCTTTCGGACTCGATGTGCTACTGACTAATCGGGTTACCTGCAGTTGAGTTCAACATGTTTTTGCACAGAAAATAATTCACGCTTAAAACTCATTTAGTTTTTGAGCTAAACAATAATGTATTCTCTTTAATGAATTCACTTTATTTTAAATACTTGATGTGCAATAGTAAATTCTAATCTGTAAAAATTGAAATGTATATAATGCATTTGTTGCATAAAAATGGTTTCACGATTGCAGATTTCTCTACACATGGTTTTAAATGTCCCGAGCAGTAGAAGGACAGTCCCCCTGCTTCCCTTTCCCCCTGATGTGAACACGTTGAGTCCACATCTGGACGTCAGGCAGCATGTGAGGCGTTTCTGCCGCGGCCACCAGGGGGCGTGACCAGTAGCTGGTGGCCAAAGGCTCTGCCTTTTCCAACCGCCTCGACTGTTTGGCCAGCGCCGACCATAGGAATATGAAATGGGAGGAATATTTGTTCAACGTGGGTATGAAATAAACGCAGAAGAACTGAGCCAGTTTGTATGGTCCCATAGATAATCCAGGTGCGCAGTTGGACCTCTGACTTATTGTGTTTGTCCCATTTAAAACGACCAACCCGTTCCTATTCGGCGTCTCTGGCGGCGGCGCCTGCAAGCCTTAATGGCAGTATGTCAGGCGTGACAGGATAATGTGCCTTGCTGGTGCTCTTCTGTTCTAGTCCCCTAGGTAACCACAAGTCTCTATTTAAAAGTATGCCTCGCACCCCTGGCATCAAAAGGCTCTTTTGTCTCAGCAATCATTTTCATAGACGTACAGATTTAGAATAGTGCCATAATTGGTGCGATTAAGGTGCATTAAGCTGAGCTGAACAATTCCTAATGAAATTTAAAGAGAAATGATGGTATGTGAGCCACTCTCTCTCTCTCTCTCTCAGGTTTTAGCACCACTGTTATGTACCTACATTGTATGTTTGTGCCTTGTGTGTATTAAAACTCATGCTTACACAAACTGACCAACGATGCTTTGCCATATGTCTTTGATCCATATGATGCCATTGAGCTGTCAGTGTGGATGAATATGTACAGTTACAGTCTAAATGATAATAATAATAATAATGAAGATGAGCTACTTTGGGTGCAAGGTCTCTTGTTTTAGAAGGAAGGCCACTTCCAAAAACAAAAATGGGCCTTTGGGAAACGATAGCACGAGGAAGACACTCGTATACTGACCCAAGACGGGTGACAAAAGTCTTGAGGCAATAGAAAAGAAGAATCTGCTATTTCCTGTCATTTCTCCACCGTTTGCCCTGCTCATTTGAGCTTGTGTTTTATTGCGCTCTGCAATATTTATAGTATCTCCTTATGAGCCACAATGGCTTCATTCACCACTACGTTTAAGCATTTGTAGATTGAGTCAAATATTGACTGATTATGCTTTCTGTTGAGTACATTGAATGAAAAACACTTTCTGTGCACCTATAAATAACAGCTTGGGTGAACCACTTTTAGAAGCACCTGCACAACACAGTCTGTCATTTTGCAATTACTGTTACTGTTGCCATGCTTTTGATATTACGTCGCTGTTGGGTCTATGAGTACTTTCTGAAGCTGTGGTGTGGTTTGTGGTGGTGGAGAGTTATGTATTCATCAAGCATCAATCATTCTTTGTTGATGCAAAGATTCTGTAGATGTCGATTTAACTTATGTAATTAAACTGCTTTGAATCCAATGGCGGTCTGCAGCTGTGTCAATAATTGTCCGAACCTCAAAACTTAACTAAACCCCCCCCCCCCCCCCCCCTGCCAGGGTGAAACACATCAATCACAGTCTCTAGCTCTACCTCGCTGCTTCCTCAAACATCACCCTCTCCATCAGCCACCGTGCCTCTTCTTCACGTTTGTGTCATTCCACCCTTTTCACTTCTCCTCCTTTCATTAGAGTTAAGTCCCTGATTTGTATTCAGCAACAACGGCCAAGATTGAAGTAGGCATTGAAAAAAAAAAATACCAGCATTTGCATGATGCATTCACTGATTAGGCTAAGCGCCCCTCTTAATTGTGTTGTTTTGCACATGGTGGGGCTCTCATGCTGACACTCTGTGGATCTTACTCTTCCCATGCAATCTTGCCAATTCGCTTCAATTTCCTCCCCACTTGCCTGCGTCCATGGCACCTACCTCCTGCTGCCGTACACATGCAGTACACGGCTGGTCAGCGACTCGCACTACTGGAACAGGGTTTCAAGGTGTTAAATGCCCACTGTGTGTGTGTGTGTGTGTGTGTGTGTGTGTGTGTGTATCTCCCCCCTGAAGCCATCTCATCTCTTTTACACTAATCCAATAGGTAGCAGGGTGGTGACATATAGTTCTGTGTGGCCACACTTGATATGAGCCTGCACTAAATGCATTACGGGTAAAGGGGATGACACACACAGGGCACTCTTTCAATGTGTAAAAGCCCAACAGGGGAAGAGGTGCCTGTATTGCTATTGAAAAGCTATCTCAACCAAAAAATATATATATTAGGGGAATATGATAGTGACTGAAGCAACGGTGCGCAGTTAGGCGGCTCAGTGTTGGAAAGTGCGGTGAAATACATGTTTTTGATACAAATCACGACAACAATGAAAGAATGATGCTTTAACACATACATATGGCACAGTATTACATTGAACTTGAGTCCAGTAGAGTAGGGTTTTTTTTTGGTTTGTTTGTTTTTTCGCTCATCCTGTTTACACCTTTCCCCTTCTGTAGATTTCCACAGGCACATTAAATCCATGCTGAAATAGTCCTTGATGAATACACTCTTTACTTCAGTTTCACTAATGTGTCCTCAAAGGTACAGAGCCTATGGCTGTCTTAGGAAATGATTTAGCCTTTTTAAGAATCGCTCATTCAAGATCTACATATTCAGTCGGGATCTGGGAAGCAAAAACAAGATGTGGAAGTTGGAAAGTGTTTACGGAAAAGTAATGCATGGTTGTTCACGGTCTTTTCATATTTCTAAAATATTTAAGATCACCCTTATCAGGCTTGTCAAGGTTGAGTGACCAGCGGCCGTGCAGTGCAGTCACCGTGGCATCAGTCTGTGGGCCAGATGCATTGTTCTGTTGTCACATTCGATACAGCGGCCGTCCACATGATCACTCAGGGCAGACAATCGCAGGAATGACTACTCAATAACAAAGGAACCAATTCAATGGACGCCCCCGCCCAAGCTCCAATCAGGGCTCTCCGTCCCTTTGCTGACCAACACGTGGGCATGTTCAGGGTTCACTTAATACAAACACATTGCTTGCAGTGTGTTTTCCCTCTTTAGTCATTAATGTCACTGTCTAGTCAAGGGTCAGCTAATTACAGGAACCTCATTAAATGCATTTTAGTCATAGCTCTTTTCCATTTGCAACTGCACTCTTTCTAATTGACAGTATTTGTGCTGCATGGTGCTTTAGTTGCCTCGCGGACAGTGTTTTAATGTGCACTGCAGCCGTAGGATTTAGGAAAGCTAAGCCATAACTCGAAGGCCCTTTAGATTCAAAGGAGACGAGGATGAGACTATAAAAATAAAAGCAGACATCCCAATTTCATTTCTCTCCCGCTTGCATCACAAATGATTTCAACAACAGCGTGGAGAGGAACATAAATACGCTGCCAGTGTGTTTCACATCGGGTCTTCTTTTTCCCACTGACAATGTGGAATGACGTAGATTTGAGTTCATCACCTTTTCTTAGTGCTGACATATACGCTCCAATTGTAGTGTTTGTTTGTTCAGAGGACAGTGGTGGCGTCACGAGGACGCTGGTGATGTTCGCCTTGGGAAGATGATTTAGAATGTAAAACCATTCAAGTTCCATCTACTGGTCATTCATCCTACGGCTGAACTATGGTCACGGAGGATGGGTCGTGACTGAGAGAGCTCGGTCCTGGGTACAGGACATGGGTTTCCTCAGGTTCCCCCCCCCCCCCCCCCCCCCCGGAGACCCAGGACTAGGTGGAGAGATTATATCTCCACACTGGCCTGGGAACGCCTTGGGATCCCCCAGTCAGAGCTGGTAGATGAGGCCTGCCAAAGAGAGGTAAAACAATGTTGTATTTTATTCCATGTGCCACATTTGTTTTACAACCCTCAACCAGCTGACGTGCGATCACACACATCTTCTGTTTTATTATGACAATTAATTACAGTCAGACTGAATGATGATTACGCTCTCTCTGCAGGTTTTCTTTACAGACATAGCAATTTCCTGTTCCATCTGCAGTCTGTAAATGGGGGTGATGTGGTGCATCGTCGATGCCCAATTATACGCACGCCGTATCCGCTGGTTATTTACGTGCAACGTGCACCAGACTGTTAAATAAAATAAAACAAAAAAAGTCTATGTTTTCCGACGAAACTATCAAACTAAAAATTCATTTAATTCAAATTGAAATAGCTGATGTTATGTTTCTTGGTTCTCTCCAATAATGAGCACTATATAATAATTTATATTTCTATACAAAAGTAACGAGCGGGGCCGCTGCTCCTCACTGGAGAGTTTTATTTTGGAGGTCTTTCTCCCCGGCTGTCCCCGCTCATAATGGAGCAGATTGGATTGCTAGCGGATGAGGGCGCTTCACCGCCATTAGAAACACACACATAGACACACAAACACGTCTGCGCACACACGCACACACACACACACGCACATACACACTGACTCTCAGCTGCGTAGCGCGTGTAGTTGTGGAAGTGGGTACATGATGGACTGAGTTGCAGATAAGACTGAAAATATTCAGCCCGAAAGCCACGCAGAGCTGATTATTCGATGATCGGATGCTCTGGAAAGCCCGATCGCACCGATCAGACTGGACCGAGCAGGCTGCTGTGAAGAGGCAGGACTTTTCGGGCTCGTTCCTCGGGCTGGCTATCAGATGAAGTTCTGAAAAGTCGATCAGCATTGTCTTTGCGGCGTTTTAAGCGCAAGACTTCAAAATAAGTAAGTACATTTGCGTTTTGGTTTCTCTAAAAAAAAAACTGCGCGCGTTACGCACGATCAGAGAAACTTTGCTAAAAATAATTTGCAGCACATTTGTTCTGTGGGGTTTTTTTGGGGGGGGGGGGGGGGGGGACTCGGGGCTCAGGCTGCTTGTTGCAAAATATCTTTGACCAAGCATAAATATTTAGTACACCGCGTGTACTGCAAGCTGTCCTGCTCTCGCGTTACTGTGACATAAACTTCGAGTTGGTCCAGGGTTCTGCTGCAGACCTTCACGGATGTGTCCTAAAGGGCGTACCGATAGCCACGTTATGCCGAGAGAGGGACACAAACATCTGTCTGGAATGGACACAACGTTGAACATGCTGGCTCAATGAAACCCTGCAATGAAGGTGGTACAGCTGGAACATCTGCCCAGATGGACGTCACCATAGGCCCACGCTCCCCTCAGGGAACATTATTTATTTTTTACAGTAGGAGTGCAACCATAGAGATTATCAATGGTCTTTTTTTTCAAAAACTGTTTTAATTTAATTATCAGCAAATGTAGGAGTGTTAATGAAAAGTTTCCAGACTTAGTGATGCCTTGACTCATCAACAGCCCCAAACATAAAGGAGTTCATCTGCATTTTTCTTCCTGTTGTAGTTCGTTAGATTGCTTAAGAAAACGTTTTTACCGCACCAATGGGTACCATTACCTTTTATTTCCACAAGTCCATCTGTTGTTTCTCCAGATTGTCGCTTTGATCCAAATCCTATCAAACATCGGTACCAAATGCTTTGCGATTTGGATTGGGTCAAATTTAGGGGAAAATAATAAACAATCCCCAACACTGTGGGACATTGTAAATATCAAATACCAATTTCCTCTTTCCCTTTCCCCGCATGTGTGGATGATACACACTAAATACGAGAAAAAAAAAAGTTGAGCCATATTCAATATGTGTTACTGTTCCATCAGATGAAGCACGATGCCTAATGGCAGCCATTACAGCAGCGTCCAGGTACAGCTGGTACGCACTAGCAGACGAGGCGAGTCATTCTCGGTCACATTCAACACTAAGTACAGCTGTTTGGTTTCCCTGAGTGCCGTCAGAACATTTCGATTTAATTCACATCGGCTCTGTCTTCTGTGATGCTGGTTTTCTGGGCAGGACTTGGGTGCAAATTAAAAAAAGTTTGTTGCTGAACGCTCAAGACTTAGACTTTTCTTTGTGGTTCTGCGCAGAGTTCAACTCTCAAGCACTGGATGTGTTTCATTTATTTGAACCCGATTAGTTCACGTGTGACGGTCCATTCTTTCAATTCACTGTGGAAAAAAGACCCAACGGAGACAAAAGGAAGATTGTTGTGCTGATGTCGAGCAGAGGAGACAACAGAGAAGAAAAGTTAGATTCAGGCTAGAATCTGGCTTGAGAGCAATTATTTGAGAAATCTTTGTCAGACTGTTGCATGCCCGTGCGTGCTGACATGCACACATGGGACGAAGCACGCCGTCTTTCCCCAAAGCTACGTTTTAAGATGTGTGTCTCTGTCTGTTACTGCTGGTCCCAGGCTCCTGCTTGCACTTTCTACCTTTCTTGCTCTCGCTCCGTTACACACACTTGATTTTTACACACACGTGCCTGCATTCACGTGCATGCACGTACATGCGCGTCAATGCACACACACACACACACACACACACAGCTTTCACTCGGTTAACGCAACGCACACAGACGCACACAGACATACAGTGTAGTCTGATTCGCAGATGTGTGTCGTGCTTCCAGTACTCCAGTACAGCTAATGCTCATGCCAGTGTGCTGACTCTGAGTTTTCCACTCTCTCTCTCTCTCTCTCTCTCTCTCTCTCTTATGAAATAAGAGTAGGAGACATTAGAGCACTTCCAGTAGCCAGATCTGAATGCCTGAGCGCGCTCACAGGGACACGGGTGAAAAGTGTGTCCTGTGCATGCGTGTAGGGCCCCTTCCTTCTCCACAAACACATGTCCATACTCATCCCACCACTGGTCACGGCATTTATGTGAATTTACCACCAGTCGAGGGTCTATGGGGAGCAGCTGGCTTGAGCTGCGAGCTTTCTGGCCCTGCCTCCTTTGCCTGTGTGGACTCTTCCTCACCAGTCTGTGGTCTGACGTGCAGGCTCAAGTCTGTGGTATGTTTACTCCCAGTTTGTTTATTTTAAAGGAAGAGGTGATAGTGGTGGAGCCTAGAAAATCTATTTGCATGATACTTGTGTAATTATTGAGAGGCCAAACGGTGGACCTTGGACTGCTTTGCGAATATTTTTGAAATGATCCCAATGTTTCTGCAACCATATTTTTAATGTAATGTTTAATGTGTATAATGCAGCCATGAAACCCTGCCTTGTTGAGACAGTGATTCAATATAGGGTTCACTGATTGGTGCTAGGTGCTCGGAGGTCTATGTGCGTACAATCAAGGAAAGGCATTATGTTTGCATTCATTTGTCGAAGTTGTGGTTATTACACAAAGCCCTTTTTTATGTTGACATCTTCGAGATCCTTCACTGGCTGCACACCAGAAGAGGGAGCGGTTTTCACTTATAACTACGATTTTCAAAACAGTGCCTATCTCGTCAAAACACAACGCACAATTTACACCATCGGATCATATCAAATTTTGGCACTGTTTGGCCGACACACACACACACACACACACACACACACACACACACACACACACACACACAACACGGTTCATCTGGTCCAACACTGCTGTGCCCAATCTAAAACTTTGACTTTGATCACTCCTACTGGTCGTCTTTGATTGAGTATTTGAATGAGTAAACTGTCCGTCAACACACAAAAGTGTTTTGCACACTAATGAAAATAATAATTTCCCTTCACTTTGTGAAAGCAATAAATGAATCCCAGCTGCTCCGTATGTGCCATGTCGAAGTGTCCCTGAGCAAGACACCTAACCCCTAATCGCTCCCAAGGCAAAATGTTAACCATGGGTGGAAATGCAATGCATGTCGCTTTGGATAAACGCGTCAGCTAAATGACATGTAATGTAATGTAATAACAGCCTCAACAAATTGTTTTTCAAGGGTTGCATTTTGCACTGCAAATCAGAAAAGAGCATATTCAAAATAAAATACCATTTATAGCCAGGTGATTTGGGGGGAAAAAACAGACAGGATGAATTACAGTTTTTTTTTTTAAAACTAAATACACATCTTTGAAAACAGGTGTGTCGCTGCTCTCTTAACCCTCCATTGTTGCTGAAAGCGGGACGACAGTCTGTGGTTGCTTATAGTGGCAGTGCTTCGCCTCGGTTTGTCTGTCCGCTGGTACGAGATCGCTTACCTATGTGCGTCTGCGCACGTGTCCGTGTGTGCACACACGTGTGTCGGGGGGGGCGGAAGCGCCGTGCCCAGCGAGGAATGGACAATTGTCTGAGTAAACATGGCTGAAGGGCTGCTGTATTTTCAGTACGTCAGAGTTTTGGCAAAACATAAAGCGCCGTGTGGAACTGCTGTTTTTGTTGCACAGCAGACATTGTTTGGCATTTCGAGACCCGAGCTAAGTGTCAGTATAATTGTGCGTTATGGGTCATTTTAGTGTGTTGGCGGTGGAAACGAATACTGCAAGCACAGTGGCTCAACATCAAGTCTTCTCGGTAAGATTTTGAGTGTGTATCTATGCGCTTTCTTTTGGGACGGCAACGCTGGCTCCAGCACATGCTAGCTAACATAGCACGTTTCACCCAAAGGCCTGTTTCCTTCCGGCATCACGCTCACATGGGCTTTACTCCGCGATTGTAGTTTGTCTTTAGATTATCTTTGGCTTAACTTTTTTTTTTTTTTGTCTCGTTCCTTGAAATCTAACAGTGAATAGATATTTTTATGAAGTCATTCAGACACTGGTTCCCGAAGCAATTAACAGGGTTATACTGAATTGATTAATACCATTCTTTAATTTTAATTAAACTCCGAGCACTAGCACATTTGTAGTGAAAGAGAGACCGTAATGAATGAAAGGTAGGGAATAAAATACATAATGAAGAGTTTACAGTGAGTGAGCAAAAGCTCAAGAGTGCTCTAATGTGAGGCTTCACATTCAAATTAATTCATTCAAACACTTGATACATTTAGCTGCCAGTCTTACAATGAGTTTTTCTTTTTAGGCCCTTAAGATATACTTCTCGACAACAGTGGTTTTGTTGTATGACACATTCTATAAGATGAGTTGCAGAATTAAGTCAATTGCCATGCATGTCTAGGCGGCAACCTAGGATTGAAAAAGTGAAATGCAGAGGATGTTCAATTAGTATATTAGGACAAAGCATGGTTCTTTTGGGCTTGCTTGAGTTGTGATGTGGCTCGGGTGTGTTCACTGTTCATAAAAGCTAATTGTTACAACGTCTTGCCCATAAATGTCTTCATCAGCTTTTGATTATAACTCTACTCTCTCATATAACTTCATTAGATTGGCATCGGCCGAAAAGACTTCTCTGTCTGCTTTGACGCATACATTTCACAATTTTTTTTTTATTTTTATACTTTCATCTCGGAAAGCTAGAAATGGCACAGTGTCTTCACAAGACATAATTGCAATATCTTTTTGCAGCGTCTGACTCCAGCTGAGGAGCTCTGTCCTGGTTGTTTTTACCAAAACTCATTGTGAGTATAGAGCTGGTCCATCAAAGCCATAATCCCATTCAAATCCCATTCACGGATGTGTTTCTATAATCGTGTTAATGAATTTGCCTCACACTAGGTAAGCATCTTGGTGGATGGTCATTTCTAGATTGTTTTTTTTTCTAGATGTTAAGCATAGAGCCTGTGTGGTATTTTTACAATGGTTTGCTGAGTTTCTGCATGCATGGTTAAGGTCTGACAAACCGGTTGGATCTATTTTAGAGCCAACATAATCATATCATAGATGATTACAGGCATTTCTGAAATACCGGACTAGTGCAATATTGTCCCTTTGCACTATAAATGCATCCAGCCATTCAATCATTCATCCACAATGTATAAAACGTGACACTGTCACCTATACTCTAACATTTCATTTAGCTCACGCTTTTATTCAAAGCAACTTCCAATAAGTGCATTCAACCAAGAGGGTGATGACCCATCACAACAAGAATCAAGAAAGTACCGTTTCTTCAAAAAAGTCAAAGTGCTATAAGTAAGGGCCATCTTAAGTGTTAGTAAAGTGCTACCTACTCCAGGTGTTTTCACCTGATGTTCAACATGAATCTCTTATTTACCTCATACGCTTCATAAAAAACATTTCAAAGCTTCAGCAGTGGTCTTGTAACAAATTAGAAATACAAGTAAAGCCGTTATTTATTGTTGGACTTAAAAAGTTTTAGTGTACCCAGAGTCTATAGAAAAAGTTAGTGTCCACCAGCTGTGCAGAGAGATGATGAATGTGGGATAAAGACAGAATAGCAGAGTCAGAGCAATCACTCCCCAGTCTTTCTGCTTTTTCTTTGAAAAAACCTTAAGATAAACTTTGGCTTACAACATCAATCTGTCTGCGTGTGCGTGTGTGCGCGTGTGCGTGCGTGTGCGCGAGGGGGTGGGGGCCAATTCTACAGCTATGGACGAAGCAAACACAGAGATGATGTGACCTCTCACCCCATAACCTTTTATTTCCTTTGGCTTCAATCTCACACCATAACCCCATCTACTCCTAGAAGCCTATCCCTCTTTTGACAGCTCCCTTTGTCCGCAGATGATCAATTCAGAATTGAGGAAACATGGGACAGGCGGGCTGCTGATGGTGGGGGTGCCAAATCTAGTGTGTGTGTGTGTGTGTGTGTGTGTGTATTTTAGGGCAGAGGTAGTGGGTGGAGGTTTGACCACTGAGGCCTTAAATGTTTACCAAGTGGACCCCAGGAGGCCTGAGCTGAGCCTCCCTCTTTTTTGATTGGCCATGGTGGCCTTCTCGCGAGTCTGAGAGCTCGCACTGGCCCAGTGGAGGAGTGGAATGGGGGAGAAACATGCAGGAGATGAAAAAGCACCAGCCATGCCAGAGAATGAAGGCCTGAGACTAATGCTGGGATTAACATGAAGCCACATATTGGAGTGGAGGGACTGTTTGACCCCCCCCCGCCCCCCCCCGCCCCCTCGTCATAATACCTTGAAGAAAAATCTGTTTCAAAAGTGCTGATAATAAGGCTGATAAGTTCACTGTGATGATGGCCCTTTAGCTAAGAGTGAAGAGAGGTTTTAAATCAAGATTCCAAATGACAGATTACCCAAACTAGAAGGAGAGTGTATGACAGGATCCGATGAAGCAATAATTGATCGTAAATGGAAGATTTTAAATGGACCAGATGCACCCGGTGTCATTCATTCTTGCATAACTATAACTTGGCCATTTATAGCTTCTGATACTTGGAGTTGGTCCCCACACACACACACACACACACACACAGTCACTCAGGCACACACACTTATGACTGCACGTTGTTGGACTAAAATGAGAAATATGTATAATATTATACACACACAAGTCCAGTTTTACAAATTACAAGTAACAAATTTACATTTAGCAAAGATGTTGAGATTATCTTTACGTTGCATAGGTTTTGTTGTAGTTGCATTTTGCACATCTGTCATTTTCAAAGCTGCATAGCCTTCACACAGGGTCGCAGGGGGGCTGTAGTCAATCCCAGCAAACGACGGGGTACACCCTGGAGTGCTCACCCTGTCAATCGCAGGGCTCACATGGAAACAAACAAGCATTCACACTCACATCCTCACACCTTTTTAGAGTCACCAATTCACCTAATCCCCAGAGCACAGTCTTTGACTGTGGGAGGAAGCCCAGGTACCTGAAGGGACCCCACGCAGACACGGGGAGAACATGCAGACTCCACACAGGAAGGCCGCTGAGTGGACACAAAGCCAGGACCATCTTGCTGTGAGGCGACAGTGTTAACCACCAAATGTTCTTGTTTTCAACAACTACCGGTGATTTGAACGCTCATGGGAACCTTTAAATATGCATTCATGTGCAACTTGGTCTGGCTAAACTCGCCACGCTTGTCAGCCATAAATAAATGCGCATTGGCTGGCTTCAATGCCCAGCAGTTGTTCTCTACGTGCGAGAATGTTGTGAAATAGTCAGTTTGCCGTACTATTTTCTAGGCACAGCTAACTGTTTTCCATATATCAAAAAAAAAAACTACTGACGAATTTCATAAGCTGTATTACTCACTGTCAGAGTACATCAGACCAGGGAATAATATGGCCACAGTTGCACTGAAAAACACCCTCAACGTTTTGGTTTGCTGGCTGCTAGGCAGCTGTAAATAGCCACGGGTGCGGACTGAAAGTTTGGCCTATATTTAGAGGTTGGACTTCACTTGTGAGTTGGCAAGAACATTTTATTGACAACAGTTCTTGTCTCTGTTTTTCTATGTCAGAACATACATCAATAGTTTTAATTGTAGGTAAAAGACCCAGATGAGCGAGGCATGCACTTCACAGGTCTAAAGGTTTTTAGTGGAATCTTTGAGTATCATTTGGAGGAGTCAATGTTCCTTTTGAAGTGGTACATTGACATCTTTCTAAATTCTCACAGCTCAACGATTGCACACCAAATGTCAAATACTACTATTCATTGCTCTACTAATACTGTAAGAGTTCATTCTGAAAGCTAGTTGGCGCTGTTGGCGGGCATTTAGAGGTGAGAGGGAAAAGTTAAAGTGAGAAGAAGAGGCAGAGGTGGTTCAAGAAGACTCTGGGCTTACTGTGAGTTGAGTGATATATAAAAACCCTGTGGGACATGAATGATTTCATGAGCATACACC
Source organism: Pungitius pungitius (assembly GCF_949316345.1). Classification (NCBI taxonomy): domain Eukaryota; kingdom Metazoa; phylum Chordata; class Actinopteri; order Perciformes; family Gasterosteidae; genus Pungitius; species Pungitius pungitius. The sequence goes on from NC_084904.1 coordinate 2,662,857, forward strand.
CACGTCGCTTACAATACTGTATGTACAGATTTGGCATTGGAGTATTTTGTTATGGATCAACTTTATTTTGCTTTGAGCAGCTAAAAAGTGCAATATTTACCTTGGAAAGTGGTAAAGACCAAAACAAAGTTTAAAAAATGTGTGCAGCAAACGTGACTGAATGATAATGTTGGCACATATCTCTTGGATAAGCAAAGGTTTCCCAATAATTTCCCCAACATCACAGGCCATATAGAAGAAGCGGCCATTTTGTTTGGGAGCAGGATTTTTTTGCAACCTCAAGTAACATGAGACGGGAACAAAATGTGACAATAAAGGTTGGTGAGCAACTGAGAAAGTTAAACAGAGACAATTCCGAGAGCGGACAATGCTTTGGTAGCGCCCTGTCCTGACATATCACATATTTTGGATGTGTTGTGTTGTGTTCACAGCTTGTTTCTGCTGCCCCCAAGTTGCCATAAGAATCCATACAGGTTTAATATTACTATTACTATTATTTTGTTTTTCTTTCTAAAGACTAAATCTTCAAAGCAATGAGTTTAGACACTGTTGTTTAATTGTTAATGTTATTTTAAACACAAAACTACTCCCATCTTGGAGGCCGAATTTCAACGGGGTGGATAATGTTGAACCAGTGACTCTTCCTGCTGACCTCGTGCACTTTGCTCTCAACTCTCCAGCATTTTACGGCTCCCCACATTTAGCCACAACGTTTTCAAACCAATATTAGGGACATAGCGGTGGTCCTCTGCAGACTGTGTGCCACGCAGGGTAACCTTAGATGTTGAGATGGAAGTAGCCTAGCAGCTAGCTTAGCCTAGCAGCTAGCTTAGCCTTAGCCATGCTTTAAGTGGTCCTTTTCGCCCCCCTTCTGTTTAACACGTGGAGTAATTCCTCTGCACAGTTCTCCGCTGGCGTTTCCGCGGTCAACTTTCGGTGTATATATACTGTATATATATAATAAAATATATTGTTGCCTTAATCTCGGCCACATTAATGGCAGAGATGTGTTTATGTTGACAGCGCTATTATTTAGAAACCAGAGTGGTGTAAAATGGACTTGAGTAACGTTTCAAAATATTGTGATGATTAGAAGTTGATTTATGCAACTCTTTAATTCATGTTCGATGGCCGTCATGAGTTCTGCTTCTGTCTCAATCTTTCTGTTTCTTAACCTACAGTCTATATTTTTAATTATATGTCTGATTAGAATCAAGTCCAATGACCATACATTTCAAATGGGCATGACTGAGAAATATTTTTTAAGAAAAAAGAAAAAAATCTTTCTTGGACATTACGCAAACGAATAACACATAGCGCTTACATTTCACATACACTAGCTGAAAATAAATGGTAAAAAAATGGTACCGACCCACAATGTAATGCTCTCAGGGCACAGAGCAAGAAGGAGAGAAAAAAAAAGAGGGAGCGAGCCAGAGAGTAGTGAGGAAAGGAGGCGGTTTTTCACATGGGCATGTCATCATTGAGTTCAACTGATAATTATATTCCCTGTGTCCCTGTCCTTTGCTCATTCTCCCCTCTGTCTCTCTCTGCAGCATCATGGCTCTCTTGTCCTCCAATCTCCTGTTTCCTCTCCTTATGTCCTCCCTGGATTGGCTGTCCACTCCGGGAAATGGGTTTTTCATGGCCCGGCACGACGTGACATCACCAGGTAGGCTTATTTGTGGGTTTTTTGTTTCTTTTCAAAGGGGAAAATCAAGCAGAAGTAACCGACTGATGCAAGGCAATTATCATCCTTCAGCTTATTAAGCTCTCTCCATGGTGTTCTTCGAACATTAACGTGATCCAGGTCCTGCGAGGACCACGCTGTTGACACTCGTTATCATGTCTGATGTCAGACACCAGTTGCAGCACGCCGTGTTTGCGCGGATACATGTGGAAAGGTTCAGCGTTGAGCAAACGCCGCTCTTTCCTGGTTTGGCTTGTCAAACAGTCTGGTGATCAATAGTGCTAGGGTAAATATATGGTTGGAGCTTCGCTGTCAAAGTCCAGGGACAGGATGGCGCAGGATGTTCAGCCAGCCAGTCCAGCTGCCATTGAACCATTTGAAATAATAAGGTGAAAGAAGGCTGCGGCTGAGTAAACGGGCCAAACAAGCAGGTTTGCATATGATTCGAAACCCAACGGGCCGCCAAGATGTCCTTTACCGCTTAATATCCACAATCGATCATTGCTTACGAAATTGAGGGTACATAGCCCTGTGGTGATTCGGCACCTTCTTGTGATAGTTGCAGGCGAAAGCAGCTCCGCCGAAAATAATTTAGACGCTAGATCATCATGATTTAGAGCAGTTTCAGCTCCCAAGAAGGAATTAATACTGCTGTTGACTTTGTTAAGTCTTGTCTTTAACCTTTGAAACAGCTGTGTGGCTGTTGAGTTCTGCTACGGAGGTTTCTTTATTGGGGATGACAGCAACACTTTTCAATGAAAACCTTTTTCAAGGTTGCTTGATGCTATGTGAGTGGTTCCTACCTACAAATTCAGAAAATTGACAATCAGCAGGAATTTATTTGTATTTAAATGGTTCATTATGGTAAAAATGACATAAACAAATGTGATCAGCATGCCCTTGTGACATCAATTAGATACAATCAAACATAAAGTAGACCTGAAACAATTCCTGATCACATCATTTGTAAAGTAAATACATAAATTCCCTCTATAACTTGGGCCTTTGTAGCCTCTGATACTTGGAATTTGTCCACACACACAATTACTCAGACACACACTTAAAACTGCACGTTGTTGTTGATGGACTGAAATGAGAAATATGTTACACTGTGTTATAGATTAGTTATAGATTATATTCACAACTCCAGTTTTTCAAACTTAAATTTTGCAAAGGTGTGTGTGTTTGTGCGTCTACTCGTAATTGCCATTCGTAAGCGAGCCAGATGTCATTGGACAGGGACATACAAAAGATCCAAACATGCCTGGCGGGTCGACACAGCACCCACAGCCAGAACCACGCACGTTACCTGGAGGAACGGCTGTGTGACCCGACTCCGATGGAGGCCTCATGCACTTGATCCCTGGCTCCTCCTGTCCACGTGCACATGGGCAAGAACCTGAAGCCCAAGTTTCTCCCCAGGGTGCTACACCGCAGCTCACGGAGCGCTTTGGAGTGCCAAATCTCATGTCTATACCTGTATCTTTGTGAGACTTTTACTAAAGATTTATCACGAGGTTCCTGCACATGTACTCGGCCTGTGTGAAGGATTTGTCTCAGCCCTTCATTTGCATCGGCACAATATATTCCTTTTAATTGGATGCACAGAAATTGAGATTTGATGTTGCTTTATCTGGCTCAAACGAGGAGAACGTTGTTACTTGAGTGTCAAGGGACTTTCGTGTCACTCTCTGAATGTGAGTCTTCTCCTACACCCAACTCAATGGTTATGTTGCTTAAAGCCAACTTCAGGTAAAGACGGTATATTTTGAAAAGATACTATGCATGTAACGAGTGAAAAGTGATAGGCCGTGTCCGTCTTGTCCCAAACTGATTGTAGATCACTGACCGAGCGTCAGCTTGTTGAGAGTTGGGTGTGTGAAAAAAGGGTTCATTTTCTAATTTGTTATTATCTGGCTCAAACTCAAAAACAAATAATGTCCTTGAGCGGGACAATGAACCACTACAATGAACCACTATCTATACAAGACAAATAGTTCAGCTTGCCTTTTCTGGTTTTATTTGGGTTTAGTGAAAACCAGCTGGGAATTTCACCACCGCCATCCACTGGAAAAGGCCAATTCCTCTTGTCTTCTTCTGCCTCGTCCATGATGGACATTATCATGTTTTGTGTTAAAGCCTCACTCGGTCCATGAAGGCCATTGTGTAGTCTGTATTTTTCTCGGCTGCATCGATCGGGGAATCAGGGAAGGAGTCAAAGCTTCACCAGTTGAGGAAAATAAATGACTCAGTGCACTGAAGTTTGAGAACATTGGTTCAATTATTGTGAGCTGTGAACATATTGTTCTTTGCGCTCTCCAGCTTTAAGTGCTTTTCCGAGTGGAAGAAAAAAAAAGATCACGTCTCAGACATTGTGGTTTTCAAACAAATCTCCTCTTCTTTTAAACCATTGACTGAAGTGATGTCTGCATGAACATACTGTAAGCATTCCTATTTAGTAGATCAGGGTGATCATGGTTCATGGATGGAATTCTGACTATACGTTTATGACTGAGATTTCTATCATAAGATCTTTGTTATTGCTAAGAACTTTGGTCATTGGTAAATGGACTTGTACTTGTACAGCGCTTTTCTAGTCTTCCGACCACTCAAAGCGCTTTAACACTACATGACATCATTCACCCATTCACACACTGATGGCAGAACCCACCATACACTGTGGCACCTGCCCATCAGTAACTAACATGGAGAGAGGAGAGTCTCGGTCAAGTGATTTGGGAGTTTAGTAGGTATAGCAAAGGGAGAACAACACCTCAAAATGGGAGTGTCCCGATAATATACTCCAACAAGCATGTTGGAACATGTGTATACAATAGAAGCAGCCAGTGATATCCATGCAAAACAGATGGGTCTCTGTGGCTCTACTTTAAGTCAATTAGTTCAGAGCTCCACGTCTCTGCTCTTGGGCCTTTCGGCGTCACAGCCTGCAGCCGATGTCTATATCTCTAGCGTCAAGCTACTTTTCTGATAAGCTCCCGGACAAAGAGCCAGGTCCAACTCCTTAAATATTTACAATGGCCTCTGTATGCTTCTTCCTGGACAACCGTTAAAACATCTTTAAACACAAAGCAGCCACTGACTGCATGAGCAAACTCACGCAGCCTGTGCCAGCATCAACTCCAACCTGACGCACGCTTTTCTACCCTTTAAACAGCCCGTCTACGACCCACCGCTCTATTTCCCAGGCACATCTAGGTTGCGGAAATTCCTCCATTTTGTTGAGTACTACCGAGTAACCCAAGACATTGTATTTTGGTGTGGTTTTACACCCCTTTTTTTTGTTCCATTTAATCTTTCCTGCATTTTTTGAGTGTTTCATTTTTTTTTTCCTGCAGCATTTCTGTGTCCACTGTCGAGCCAGCCACATAACAAGCCCAGAGTAGAGGTTTGGAGACGCTCGTATGTATTTAACGGCTTACCAAAGCGATTACAGGCGCTGGTAGTCGTTTGTCTCGAGCTGTCCTTGTGCACACGCGGTCCTTTTCCTTCCCCTAAAACCTTTGCTGAGCATCTGTTTGTCTCTCGGGAGAACTGCTCCTCGGGCCCCGAGTCTGATGAGGTGGTAACCAGCGGTTAACAGTATGGAGGGTTGATTTGTACACACAACCTAACGTTGCATCTACTTTAAACACGAGCAGTGGGTGTGTTTTTCTCTGTGCAGCGAAGCCGGAGCCTTCCTTGAGATGCTTCTGAAGTTAAACGCTCCAACAATCGTGCATGTAGGAAAAATGTTCCTGGTTTAACAAAAGTGGGCCCTATTGGTGTAATGAAGCCTTTACCTACAGCTTGATATGTCCAATATCATATTCTATAGGAAAAAAAGAAATACTTAACTTAACTCAAAATGATACTGTTCAGATTCTAATGGAAAGTACAGTCCCATTTTTTTTAGAACATGAATCCAAGGAGCACTTGTTCAGAAAGATAATGTAAGTTTAATAAAAGCCTCCTAATAGGAGATGGCTTCGAGATTGGGCGAGTGGAGCGGTGGCTGCAGCTTAGAAGAAATGTCAGGTTTTCAGCATCTCTCAAAACGCTACGCAGCCGTTTTGGACTGATTTCCGAAAGTGGGACGTCCCACCTCATTGTGAGACCGCACAGTCGCCGGGTGGATTTAACACGTTGCTTTGTCCCGTGTGACAAAAAAACGTCTTGACGGCCTGCTGAAGTATCGAAGCTAGCCGAATAGAATAGGTCAGAAAATAAGACGAAACAGAAATGTGGAGCGAGTGTGCCATTGGTATTTACAGGTGTCCAAGCTCGCATGTTATATAACATAACTAAGTCAATACTGGGCCATGATGTCATTAGGGGAGATTAGCATCATTACTTCAGGCCAACATATTGCTGGGAGAAGGAAAAGCTTGCATGGCCGAACACATCAGATCGTTTCTGGAGGACTTCAAAGCCGTGAACACTCACGGGAATCATGAGGATCCGATGGAGCGGCATCTCCTCGCTCTGAGCTCCCACACTTAAAGAAGGAGGAGAAAGCCAAAGGTCCTGTGAGAAAAGGCGGAACGTTTTCGAGGAACCGGACAAAGGAACTTTGATACTCTCTGTCGGTTTTTGTTTTCGAGGTGCAAGTTCAGTGTGGAACTGTTTGTGCAGGTCGGTAGTTATTTATACCACCTGTTTGCATTCCCTTGTTTGTATATTGTTGCAGCCTCTCACCTTTCTCCCTCTCCCTTCTGGCCCACTTCTTGCTCTTTCCGGTTTCCTCCATGGCCCCCTGACTAAACATTTAACCTCCACTCATAAGCGTAATTGGTAGTGGTTTTTATTCAAATTTCACATGAATAAAATACAGAGTCGGAGGCTCGTTGGCTTGATTAAACTCACCTGGCCTTCTAAGCCACGAGGGCTGCCCCATGTGTGACCTTGGCCTCTCCATTCTACGCCCCTGCATTGCTTTCAGTTGGCATAACCTTGAGTGGACTCCATTTTTGTCACATGTCCACGTGAGTTAGTTTGTGACACAAACTAAAGATGAGACTAAAGTTGGGTGGCTGGTGAACTAGCCCTGTGACTCTCTGGCTTAAGAACACTTGGCTACTTTGATGGGAGAAGAGCTGATGGCCGCTGCGGACACTGACCGACTTCACTTAGTGGTGCAGCTCTAAATCGGCCTGTGTAAATCCCGGCCACCGAGCGACCGGAGAGAGACCCAGAACTGCCAGGGACCACCTGTCCGCAGGCCACCAGCTCACTTGGGAGGGATGAATTTAAGTTGCTACATCGCTATCTCTTTGATTTCCCCCTCCGTGTAGCTCCAATGCGGTCAGCAGAGACTCATTTGGGATATAAAGAAAATCCACATTCGCCTTTTACAATATTTCCTTCTAGTCCGTGCATTTTCTCTTCTTCTCATCATCTAAGACACGTTCCCTGTGGGAAAACCGAAGAGAGCTAACCAAACAATGTTTTTGCCTTTCATGTGTTGGAGGTTACATTTCCCTGTTAATTTGAGACTTCCAGGGTCAATTCAGCTGTGTGTGTAATTATGTTTACACTGTCAGAGGAGAGCAGAGTACGAGTCGAGAGTTAACGGACTGAGAACAACAAGTTCTACTGTTCACAAGCCGTGTGTGTGTTCTTTTCAAGCGTAGGGCAATTCAAATCAATTACGTGCTAATAGCACGATGAAAAGTCACTCAATGTCCATATAGCTAGGGTTAATGCTAGTGTGTATTGTTTTTGTGCTGTTTTTTGACAGTGAGAAACACGTAAAATCACTTTGTAAAACCCCAAAACTGTAGATGCAGTGTCATGGTTTATTTTATTTACGTTAACCAGCCCTGTTTCTAAATAGTGGTGAACTGCGTGATAATGAATCCCCTCCAGGGACTGAAATTTCTCTCGATAAACCAGTTCATGACGGACTGCAAAAATATTAAAACCCTACAGTAAGAAAAGGGCTAGATCTGCACATTCTCTCTTCTCTTCTCTCTCTTCCTGCTCCTTCTTACTGTGCGCATCTCCTCACTCCCTCTCGCATCCCTTTAACACTTTAATCACCTCAACACCAGCTTAAATCTGCAAATGAGATGGAAATGCAATAAGGCGCAGGCCGAGAGCCTCGTTTTCCGACACATTTCATACGGCCGTCGAGCATTTCACAACAAGGTAACACGTCGCACCTTTCTCCCTGTATTCCTGCTGCTTTTTGCCCGTTTGCCAGCTGGAAGAAGAGAATTTTAGTGGATTTTAAACCTTAATGGCTGAAGCTGATTCAGAGGTAGATAAGTGCTTTCCTAGCTCCCCTCCACGGCCTGATGAAGACAGGACGTGAAGCTAAGAGCTGTTTATCAGCCCCAGACAAACACAGCCCTCAAGGGCCGACAGACAAATATAGACAGACAGGATGAGCACACACACACAATTAAGTTTCTTCTTGGAGACGAAAGCTTTCAACGGCTGATCATTTTATGGCTGCTGGCAGGCACGGGCAGGATTTAGCTTTCCATTGCTGAAAGGGGGTATGTATTAGTAGAAAATGGGGGAGCGAGGCCCTGCTACAAAATTACCAGGCAGGACTTTGCCCCGTGGCCTTGAAAGCCAGTCACAACTTGAAGACTTCAGGCTTATTTCTTTTTATCTTTTTTTTTTTTTTTTTTTTTTTTTACAGAACTTCACAGGGTTAAGCATCGTCATATCAGGGTAGAGTGAGAGAGTAAGATGACAGGATTAGAAAATGAGGGTTAAGGGGGAACGCTGAGAGAAAGGGGAGAATTGGACACTCCAGATGTTTACCTCTGGCAGACGTCAGACTGACGAGCAGCCACAGCCCTGCTTTAAATAAAAAAATTTAAAAAACTTTACCGTTTGATCTTTCCAAGTGAAGGCCTATTCTTCTTCTCTGAATTTAACTTTCAAAACAATCGCTGTGCAAGGTGAAAAAAAAGTGTGAGTTGCCTGAAATATTACCTTACCATGACACCCATTTAACCCAAAGACCTTCATAACAAAGGCGTTATTTCACTTTTTATGTAATCTGTCCTGCTGCAATGCTAAGCACTCCTTTGCATCCAGTGTCAGCAGTACGCTCTTTGATGGTCGCAGCTGGAATTTGTTGAATGGGGGAGGTGAGGCCCAGATGAAATAGCAAAGCTCTGGGAACCAAGACAGAAGATGAAGGGAGGGAGGGAAGGTGGGAAGCGGGGAGGGAGGGTTGAGAGCTCCAGGCCCAATGCCGTAGGAATGCAATGAATTGTGAGGCCGTAATGGCATCAAATTCTTATTTGTTCGGAGGGTTTGTTGTGGTTGTTGTTGTGTGTGGTTGATGTTAATCTGGGATGCATGATAGCCCGTTGTGTGTATTTGTGCAGATATCGTATGCATGCACATAGCGTGTATTCAACGCTATTTAATGTTGAGATATTGCTCTTAATGCCCACAAAACCAAAAAACGATTGCATGAAGATGGCCTGCATTTGGCCAGCAGTGCTGTTCTTGCTGCCCCCGTGTTGTGAAGCATGTTTATGTTTCCGGGGTCGGGTGGGTGATTTATGCTGCAGCAAGCGCTGCAGGCGAGCGAGTATAGACAAAATCGATGATGCCTTTCACGTGGCTTATTTATGATTGTAGCCAACTCTGGGACTCTCATTGATGAATGTGAAAATAGCCTCCGATCGGAGAGGAAGCGGGTGGCGTGGGGATTGGTGATGAAAAGCGACAGGGGTGCAGAGGGAGAGGTGAACAGGGCTGAGTTAGGACCTTGGGGCAGGGCAGATGAGAAATGGTCAATAGGTGCAGGAGTGGATAGAGTTAAAAGGTACAAAGGCACAGAGACTGAGATTTGATGCAGCCCATAACTGTCTTCCAATGGGTTGATTTTCTACCCACAGATGTACAGGGAGCTGAAATTCATTTTAGAGTAACACAAGATGCAGCAGCAGAAAGCGTCATTCCCTTGCTGCAGGGCTATCATCATGGCGGCTGGGTACTACAGGAAACTCTTAACCCCCATGACTAAAAAAAACACAATGCTACTGCAATGCACTGTGTATGTCCAATTATGTTACTAGTAATGAATAAGGTGTTGGGCTTGTGTATTGGAAAAATATATTTAAATATCATTTAGATTGGGTTGCAGCTTGCTAGTGTGACAAAATTAGACGACTATCACGGTTTCAGGGGGAGTGGGAAAAGACAGTGTTGGGTTTAATTAGGTTTAATAAAACCTTTAAAAAAAACAGAGATTTGATAGATCAGCCTAACGCAGCCTTCTGTTTGTCCTGCCTCTCATCCTACCTTTCTTTCTCTCGCTGCCTTCTAGCTCCCCTGGAGCCTCACATCACCGAGTGCATGTCAAGAGACCAGGTGACATTCCAATGCTGGTGGAGTCCGGGCAACTTCCACAACCTGTCTTCTCCTGGAGCGCTCAGACTCTTCTACATTAAGATAGAGTGAGTGTGGTGGCCACAGTGTCATCTTTTTTCGGATCAGCGTGTGCATACGTGAGTTTAACGCAAAGGGTAACCGTTTCGCTCCATCCTTGTTTCCCGCCCTCTAGATCTCCCCCCAGCGAATGGAAGGAGTGTCCAGAGTATGTTCATTCGAATCGGGAGTGCTTCTTCGACACCGACCACACGTCCATTTGGGTGACTTACTGCACGCAGCTCCGCGCCCTGAACAACATCACCTATTACAACGAGGAGGACTGCTTCCGCGTGGAGAATATCGGTTGGTAAAGACATTTCTGCATTGAGTCCAACGTTTTTTGTTTTTTTTTACGACTCGTTCAAATCCATTTGGGTGGTTCTACCTCAATTTAATATTTAGCAAAGCACGTTTTCTCAAAACAATTTCTTTCAAACCTATGTGGAAGTTGCTGCGCTGGTCATTGTCAAACCTTGCTCAGTGAATAATTCAAATGGCGAGAAGACATACGCTGTGGGACAGCAGAAAACGGGCAAAGCAAGTATAATAGATCACTTTTCGCTGCTGCCGGCAAATGTCCCATGCCTGTCAATACCACAGGGAGTGTCAGATACCCAGTGTTTACATAGTGAATGTTTTGTCTGATGGCCTTTATTTGACAGGATCTGTACCAAACCCTGAGAGATACTGCGGTATCACATGATATTTGTCATATCTTTGCTGATTAGTCTTCAGGCGGATCATCTCTCCGCGTGTGCACACATTGATTATCAGCATGTTGTTAAAGCTAACTTTTGGACGTTGCCCTCTGCTGAAGCCACGGCAAAGATGTTGGACGTTCAGTAAGTTTGTGAATATTTAAGGATGATCCTTAACCAGCCCCGTCCAGTCCCAACATCAGGCCAAAAGTTATTTGTTTGTATTCAACATATTTGCATTAAATGGATTCACTTTTCTCCCTGTTTGACTGCTGCCTCAAGCCAAAATATGAAATCTTTATTCAATATATATTTTAATCTAAGCCAAGGGCCATGCATTTTTTTGGGACACACAATTTTAATGATCTTGTTGCTTTACATCCAGTTTCATCCTCAAACCAATCTTTACATGTTGAGCGCCACAGCTGGAAAGGCCTAGACTAGCACAGTTGTTATTTAACATGTTTTTTTAACTAAACAATATTGTACCGTGGAGTATAATGTATAAATAATGTCTACTATGCAATTATTATTTTTTTTTTCAATTTCAAAATGTTGGCCCATGATGCTAACATAGTGACGTCCACTACACTGTAGACCTTTACAGTTTGTTTGTTCATCTGCACATAATCAAGTGCATTGAAAGCAAGTCTTACTTAATTATGATTTTGATATACAATTTTCATAAACGTAATATATTTATGAGTGAAACTGACCTTTTCTCTTTCCCTGGCAGTACGTCCTGACCCACCAGTGTCTCTGAACTGGACCCTGCTCAACATAAGTCGCTCGGGGCTAAACTATGATGTCATGGTCAACTGGGAGGCCCCGCCCTCTGCCGACGTCAACACGGGCTGGATGCGCATTGAATACGAGATCCAGTACACAGCGACAAATTCCACCAAATGGGAAGCAGTAAGTCTTCTCTCTACTTGCTCCCAAATGATTCCCTCCTCTTTCCCAAATGCAGACACATAGCGGTACCACATAGCGGTAACACACGAGAACACGCAACTTAAAGCGTCTCAAAAGGCACCATGTGCTCAGGCACGAGCCGACACATGCAAACACTCATGCACTCTCTTTAAAGTAAATTGTAGGCAGGTCAAACAGACACAGTGTCGTGTTTCCCTTTCCCCTCCCCCTCCCCTGAACTTGTGAGGGTGAAATGCAGAGTAGCTTTGTTGGCGAGGCAATGGAAGCCAGAGCAAGGCCCTCTGGGAAAACACAGCCTCTCTGAAGGAAGTGAAGGGAGGGATCTGTAGGTCAGAGGCCATGGGACCTTGCTCAGGCTCGTATTTAGTAATGCGGGGCCATCCAGTCTGACAAATGCAGCCCTGGTAACTGTTTTAAAGCCTTCCATTGTGACAGTAGGTCCTCTGTTTAATGGATCTGAAATAACTCAACTATTTTACTTTGGGAGAAGTTATATTCTTTGGCAAAACTAAACCTATACGTCTTCTTTCCTGATAAAAAAAAGCTGAACCCTTTTGTTTTTATTCTCTCTCTTCCATGTGTTGTACATTAGGTGGAGATGCAGACGCAAACCCAGCGGACAATCTACGGTCTCCGCACAGGAACAGAGTACGAATTGCACATCCGCAGCAGGATGCCGGGCTTCGTTAGGTTTGGAGAGTTCAGCGACTCCATCTTCATCCATGTGGTGAAGGCTCCCGTCAAAGGTGAGATCAGCCAATCAGTCTGTAGTCATTTGCAAAAAGGTAATAAAGAGTTGGGCCTGGTCTGGGTCAGACCGATGGAGTGAACCATCATTGGTGATGACGACGGGATGTGTTTCATGCTGTCTTGCAGAGTCTACTTTTCCGCTCACCCTAGTTCTCGTTTTCGGAATCACCGGCATCATCATACTGGTCATGACTGTTGTTGTCTTTCTGCAGGAAAGGTATGAGCGGACTCTTTCTCACTCTTTCATGCATCTAAACCAATAGCGTGGATGCCACATTCAAACCTCTACTGCTTAACAATGACAGTTATGACACACACACACAAATACTGTGAACCAATTATCTTCATCATGTCAACCCCTTCTCCTCACTGTTACAGATTGATGATGATTCTGTTGCCGCCGGTTCCTGCACCCAAAATTAAAGGCATCGATCCAGAGCTGTTGAAGGTACATTAATGTCTGTGTTGTTATTATTGTCTGGGATTGCTCTCACCCATAAGCAACCCTCACATACACATTGGCATCCCATTGGCAGTCCTAAAGATACCAAGGATGCTGTATGTTTTTGGCAGTTCAAATCAGTGTCCCCATTATCCACCAGATAGGCCCTGACAAGTTTCATCTGAAACATGTTCAACTTGGGTTAATGTTATGCATTCGTGTTAAATATTGCATTTCTTTCACTCGCATTAATGAAATACTGGTCGTTCATGTCAATGAATCAAATTGCTCCAAACACGACATTGCAAAAATATGTTAAGGAATTCCCGGCATCCAATAAATAGATTAGATAGATTTTTTTTTTATTCCATAAAGTAGTTATATTAAGTGTAGTATTAAATGTATTATAGTTTTGATGAAGAACAGACAAATCTAGGTTTCAGTTGTCTGAGGCCTATTCAGCCACCTAATCATCACACCACTTACTATACCTTTCCCGTCCTGTTCATCATCTTTTTCAACCAACAAATAAAGGCGTAAACAATTTCAAAGCAAACAGGTCCTCTGGTTTGCGTGTAAGTAAACGAGGATAAGAGTTCACGGGGTAACGATGTGAAGAGGCTCTTAGTTCAGCATTGTGTTGTGGGTGTGTTATTGACAGAGGATGTGGGCATTTACCGGGCTGCCGGTGTGCTGTTTACAAAAGTTCCTCTCCCTTGAACACTGGGGGAAAGAGTGCTTATAGGAATAAGGACAACAACAAAGCTGCTATTGCATGCTTAAATCTGAAACACAATGCACCAGGGCCGGAGTGGGATTCATCTTTGGCCCGGTGGGGGGGGAAAGAGTCTCGTGCCTCAAACCGGCCCAGCTTATTTAACAATCTATTTCACTGGAGATAACAAGTTATAGTCATGACCTGGTTGATCAGAGTGTTTTTTTAGCACATAATAAGCCCACAAAACAAAGCTATTCGGCAGCTTAGTCAGGAACCAAATGAGACAAAACAACATAATAAGGACTTGACCGCCTTCACAGTCTCATTGTGTATTTGCCTCATGCAGGCTTGTTGAACTTCTATTATATTCTGATGTAAGCTCTTTACTTTGGTGATCAGAGTGTGGTCGTCAGCATGTTGTCCTAAAGTACCATGCTGTTGTTTTTTTGCAAAAATCCCAAATTCAGTGTGAAAATCTCTTAGGTTTTTGTCCAAGGAACCAGTGCAAAGCTCTAGGGCTGGCCTACAAACACTTCCTATTATAATGACCCCACATGGATCAATTATTTAAGTACACATTTAAATAAAAAAAAAATCAATTTGCATCTACATTTTCACTTGTTTTCTCAGGTGTTTTAAAATGTAAATGGAAGTCTTTTTTCAGCCCGGCTGAACAGCGGACCATTCAAATGCAATACAAACAATTGAACTGTATTATATATTTCTGCAAGCAGTATTTAAGTCACACTTATTAAGCATTTGCAAATTAAAATTCAAACAGCATTTGACATTTCATTTCCTGGGCAACACTGGGCAATATTCAAATGTTAATGTGAATTGAAAAAATATTATTACTTATTTCCAATTGTGCAAGCAGGATTTAAGTCAAAATTAGAAATAAATGAATTGATGAGTCATCCTTCATCCTGATTGCTTCATGCAGAAAGGGAAGCTGGACGAGCTGAACTTCATTCTGAGTGGTGGAGGTATCGGCAGCCTACCCACTTATGCAACAGATTTCTACCAAGACGAGCCATGGGTGGAGTTCATCGAGGTGGATGCTGAGGATGCAGGCACTGGGGAGAAGGAGGACACCCAGAGGCTCCTGGACGTGTCCCAACCCGTTGGCCACCACATGAACACAGGCTTCTCCAATGCCGTGAGGTACTGTGCAGATGGTCACGTACGGCAATGACTTCACGCCGCTGAATGCCGTTTATTTTTGTGAAATCTTCTTTTTGGCTCTCCCCCAGCTTCCCCGACAATGACTCGGGGCGGGCCAGCTCTTATGACCCAGATCTGCCGGACCAGGACGCGCTGTTGCTGATGGCCACCTTGCTGCCGGGCCAACCCGAGGACGGAGAAACCTCCCCCGAAGTGGTGAAAACGGCCCCGGCTCCAGAGAGGCTCCTCATCCGTACCCAAACCGCAGGGCCCCAGACTTGGATCCACACAGACTTCTATGCCCAAGTCAGCAATGTGATGCCCACCGGGGGGGTGGTGCTGTCTCCTGGCCAGCAACTTAGAAGCCAGGAGAGCACCTCTGGCACGGAGGAAGGAACACAAAAGGGAAAAGAGCACAAAGGCAGCGAGGATAGCGAGGAAGAAAAGGAGAAGGAGGAGCAGTTTCAGCTGCTCGTAGTGGATCCTGAAGGAGGCAGGCAGGCTTCAGAGAGCGACGCCCCACAGATGTTTGCCCCCCCCAGCTCCCCCATGCCTGGTGAGGGTTATCAAACCATACCCCCCCAGCTAGCGGAGACTCAACCTGCAGCCAGAGCAGGGGACAACCAATCCCCTTACATTCTTCCAGACCCTCCCCAATCCCAGGTCTTTGCACGGGTTGCGGACTACACAGTGGTACAGGAGTTGAACAGTCAGCACAGTCTGCTCCTCAACCCGCCTCCCCGCGAGTCTCCCCCCGCCTGCCGGCCACAGCACCCACTCAAAGCCCTGCCCGCCATGCCTGTGGGGTACATCACCCCGGACCTGCTGGGGAGCCTCTCTCCGTGAAAATGCCAACGCCGGCGGGCCTTTTTTAGGTGTAAGAATGATCGACCAGGACGTCCCCACGCAGTCACAAGTTTCTCACTGATTCCCGCCGCAAACCAAATAACTCGTGCGGGTGGTTTTTTTTTTTTTTTTTTTTGAGGGTGCCAAATTTGAGACGAGAAAACGCCGCCGTCGATAACGGAACCACCGCAAAACCAAACGACACACTTTGCTGGATTTCTTTGACACGCGCACATAAAAGGCCAACGTTGTGATCGTAACGCATCAAAGAGCATTAGCCTCGCCGCTACTCTGGATCGCATTCGCTGATATCGTTAAGAGCAAACGGCACTGTTGAAGTATTAATCTCACGGACGGACGTCAGTGTGTGAGCGGGAGGAGACGAGCACGTTCTGGCCGTGTTTTTTTTTTCCGCACACCGCTCTGAGAAGAAGCCCCTGTTGATCCTTCTTGCTGGTAGAGATGCTTTGCCGCTCGATTGTGGCTTAGTTTGTATTTTTATCTCGTATTCAGTGATTGAAGTAGAAATCGGCCACAAAATAGAGTAAAAAAACACTAGTATGCAGTTTTACCTTGCATTCCTGGCTCCATTTTGTTTAAGGCTGGTCATATTTTCATGAAATTTAGATTATATGATGTCAAGATATTTTTCTCTATTTTTCTACTGCCACAATAGTGTTTAAAAGAAGAACAACTTTTAACAACTGAAAAAGTAACGTTCAATAGAAATGCAGACACACACTCAGACATGAGTGGGATACAACTATATCATCTATTTCCTTCCTTGGGGGATATTTAATGAAGGAAATAAAAGGTAATTTCACAAAAACGTATTTATGTAACGTGTTAAATATTCTGGAATGATTGAAAACAGCCCAGCATTGACCTCCTCATTCTACATTCACACAGCGAGGACAACTGCAGCACTGAATAGTGCTTATTTAGGAGAATTTGGTCGGATTCATTCGCAGCCGGGAGCCGCTCGGCTCCAACAGCGCTGCGGTACCCCGAGCACCAACAAGTGCCTTTTCTTAGGGGCCCATTGACATAGTTGTTCAATAGAAGGGACGATAAACACACCTGTTGCATTTCACCCTGTGATAGCAGCAACCTCTGTAACCAGCAGCCACCCCTAGTGGCTCGACTGAAACCTCAATGAGCGAGCTCTCTCCCTGGGAGTTGTATTCTTCTCCTGTTGCACTGCTATTGCAGGGACAGCATCTGGAACAAGTAGAAAGACTGTGAAAGTAGGTAAGAGCTGTAGTAAGCTAACATTTTATACGTGTTATCTGCCGAGTACACTCGGCAACTTGTGCCTATCGATAGTGTTAAAAAGCTTTCCGTTCATGTGCCATGGCATGCTTATGTGATTAGGATTTATGCGTTATTGTACTATGCGTAGATGGATAGGTGTAAAGCCTCCACTAAACTAAAAACCTGCACATACACTAGCACAGCCTACACACACGCACTACACTGCAAGTTTACCTTTGTTGTGTTTTCATTTGGCCTCCATGACGTGATCATGGCTGAATTTTGTCAAAGCTAATAGTTTACTTCTGTAACCGTGTTGGTGTCACATCACTCTTGTAAAAACTGACTTACCAAAAATGCTGATCAGGGCTGTTGATGACAGACTTTGAGTTCCACTTTCTGGTTTAATTTAATCTTTAAGAGTTATGCATTGATTACTTTGCCTCGCAGCAATCAAAAACTGGGGCAGAGTCCGTTGCTCACTCAAATATTTAGTCCCGATCAATTGTAATGTAAAGCGCTCTGGGTTAGGTGTGCAGGTGAGTGGGTGGCATGGGTGACACCCTCTATCAAGGTTCTCCTCTTATACATTTTTTTATTCTCACCACAAAGGCTTTGATAACCAACGCGGCTGCACAGCATAACGTACACAAAAGCTATACAAGCTTTGGCTCGAGGAGGTTACCCGATGCTTCAATGGCAAACATAGAATTCCCCTCACGGCGAGTATACGATTGATTTAAAAGGATCGTTATTGAATAACGTCAAAGCAGCCTCCGAATGAACACATCGCAACAACAAAAAAACACATTTCAGCACGCAAAAGGAAATGCGTCATGCCGCTGAATCACGTCGCTCTGGATTCACCCTTGAGATAAGCGGGCTAAGCGGATGGAATAGGTCGTTAGTAATGGACAATCCCTTAATGAAGAGAGACAGGGCGAGAGCCATGAAACGGCTTTAGAAAATATTAAACTGTGAATGTCAAGAGATGTGGGCCATTTCTCTGCTTCTGTCCCTCGGTCGGTGTTCTGTTCCTGCCGCCTCGTGTTGAGGTTTCCAGCGAGCCGATGCTGTTGCAGAAATGTCTTAATATATTATATTCACACTAAAAAAAAGTCAAACTATATATACATATATGTAAATTTCTATTATGTTGTTATTGTTACTAATCCAAATACAGTATATTGCTGCTCGGTACACGTAAAGACATGTGAAAACATGCTAATTGGATGATGCTGGTATCTGAGAATGGGAGAAGTGGGAGAGCACGGTTTGGTTCAAGCGTTTGTTCCATTATCAGTAGCAACAGAAGGGCAGCTTTGCCCCAAAGTCCACATGTAATACGGTCCACACCACAGATGCCCATCCAACATTGGGTGTTGAAGGCTCTCTGTGTACATGAAGGAAGATGGGAGAACGTTAGACAATAAAGATGAAGGCACTGCTAAGGTGCCGTTTCAGGTAATTGTGAATGTTTGGAAACTGGAATATGCGATCACATCTTTGAGGGAAAATTGGCCAAAACAAAAGAAAGTTACATCACTGAAAGAGATATATATTTTTAAAAACCAACCGCGCAGAAGATAAATCAGGATGTGTATGTTTTCATTTTATTTTAAGGATTGCTGTACAAGTGTGTACTACATTGTGTCTGCAAATGTGTTTGCCAGTACAAAATGGGCTCTTTATTAACCTAGTGTAAAAGTTTGCAACTACTATTTCTAGCTTATAAATGTTACAGACACTTTAGAGCAAGCACTTTGTACGCAAACACATATATTGATGTATGATTTAGTATTCTGATTTGGGATTTTGGACTGAATCAAGTCCAAAACCTACATGTTTTTTTTTTTTAAACCGCATTATCGTCTCGTTGTTTTTATTCAGCACAATAATCAGACAATGTGGAAACTTCAATAAGCTTTGCGTCCGAAAGAGCTAATGCGACATATTTTACCAGATTGGTTGAATTATGTTCATCGATGGAGTATTTAATGTTTGCTGTAAGATTTGTGGTTACCAGGAGCAGGTCGACCTCGCCTTTTATGAAGTCAGAGTGAAATATTTACACTGCAAAATGACACTTGCAGTTATCTGACTTTGTGATTTCAGCATTTCTTATTGGCAAAATGCATTTGAAGGGGCTACAGTGTTTCATTTGGGCGTCTTTGTGTTTTTTTTGTTTGTTGTTTGCGTTGGTTCCAGGTTGGCTTTGGTCACTCTGTGAGAGCCTGGAAGACATCTTGAGAGCCTGAATTTGTACCGGTTGCAACTCTTCGTTGTAGAGTTCCCAGTCTGACATCTTTTGGGTTGTCGGCAAAATGTTTTAATTCATGGCCTGAGTGCTGCTGGTGGCTTTTTCTATGACAATGTTGAGTGGCTCCACTCTCTGTGTGCTATTTATTTGGTCTGCTTACAGTCCTCAGATCACCTGCCCACTCATCTAACCACAGCGAGTGGCAGCTTCAGCGTGTACTGTTATTCTCCAACGTGTGGCATCTAAGCTCGGAAAGCTGCAAAAATTTGGAAACGGCTTGCATTGCATTGCAGGCATGTGTGTGTGTGTGTGTGTGTGTGCGCGTGTGTGTTAGCTTGCATCGGCTTCATTCTTTTCCCCATATTTTCAGCATCTTGGAGCCACCGTCGTTGTCTTTTGGCTGCGGTTAAACTCGAGGCCGAGAAATGTGTTGATCTTCTGATGATTTGTATTTTTTGTTGTTACCCGTTGAGCCTCTCTGGTGTTGTATGTGTGATCGATGAGCTTTCAATAAGTTACACAATAAACATATATACAGCATCTTAATCATCTTGTGCATGGTATTTTTTTTTTTAGATCAGTTGTATTACCCAGTTAGTCCACTTTTATTCATGTCTCACAGGTGCTTTATTCTCTCAGCACACTTTCATGACTTTGTATCATGGTTTTCTGTTTGTAAAAACAACAAAAGTGTATCTATGTATTTTGATGCTGGGAGATCCTAGTTGAAAGCACCTTGCCTATGCAGTTTTGATAGAACTGTTTATAGATTTCATGTTTCCGACAGATCCTAGTTTAAGATCTCGGTAGTAGCACTCTGTCAGTGCCAGTGTAAAAAAAATCTAGTATAAATGAAATTAGTTACAGAAATTAACTTTCCTAACTAACTTTCCTAATATAATCACATGTTGCTTTCAGATTACATGATTGCATAACCAAAATTGTTTTGAGAAGAGAATAACTCTGTTTCCCCAGTCGGCAGCATGATGATAATGAGAGTAGCACTACCGTTAAATTGGACCCAGTATTTAACCAAACATATAATCTAATGTGTTATTGTAGGAAAATAAAAGTAAATGGGACCAATTAAGTTATCCAGACTACTTAAAGTGATTTAGAACGGAAGCCTGTAGTGATCTTTTATTTGAAATGTAACTGATAGAACAAAATATTTCCTTATCTCACGGGCAACTGTGGCGTTGAAAGTACACGAGCAGCATTCAGCACAGTGAAACACGGCTCACATCAGCACAGACCCCAAATGTACAGCACACTGAGGCCTGAGACCTTAAATGCAAATAGAGTTGAGTGTCTGAAAAAAAAAAAAGAAGTGCATCTGTGGCAGTTCCAGGGTGGAGAATGCCTACTTGTTTGTGAGCAACACAAGGGCGCTTTGTGTGTGTGCGAACGAGTGTGTGATTCTCCCTTCTTGCTGCCAGAGGAAGCGGCTGCAGAAGCAGTCGCACGTCGGGGGGAAAGCATATCGGACAATTAAGTCAGAGGCTCTGTATTGCACTGCTCTGTGTGGGGCTGATTGAATCAGAGAGACAGCCAATCACAGCTCTTCGTCTCAGGACATTGCAGGTAATTACCCATAAGTCACTGTTTCCCTGTATTGGATCTTCAGCCCAATTACGCCCACACAGGCGGTCCACCCAGGCCTCATTTTATTACCTCTGGTTGGCTGTTGACCTTTTCAGACACACAGTAACACACACGATTCAGATTAATTACGCTGAGGAGAGGGTGTTGCAACCTTAGTCTTGAAGACAGTTTTGTCGATTTTCACCCTTTAAGTTGATGCAATTGTATAAAAAACTGCTAGAGAAAATGAGCAAAACCCGTATTCAAGAACACTGCAGATAAACAATCCCAAACACAGATATTGTTAATGCACATGTCTTACTGCATATTCAATAAAAACTTTTCTAGAGTCTGTTTGACAGCCTTATCAATACAAGAATTAGATCACGAATAAGTTTATTATCAATCTATTGTAAGATTCTTCATATATGTCACAAACCAGCTGAATAGTTGGTGAACCAAAATACGGTGTGTGGAAAACAGGTTGGGTGTTTTTTTTGTTGTTGAGTTAAGTTTAGTTCGAAATTATGAGCGCTCACTTTCACCCACTGACATGTGACAAAAGAATCTGCATATCATATTTTGGACCACTGGAACTGAGACTGCAATGTTTGTTTGTTTGCAAAGCGGAAACAAGATGGAGATGGCTAACTTGCACGATGGTTAGAATTGCTAGAGTAATTCATCGGAGCGGAGAAAATCTGAAGAACCGTGTGGTGAGCTAGTGTGAGGCCAGTGAGAGGAGGAGTGCACTCAATAGACAGCTGTTGGTGTGGTGGATGATTTATAGTGTGGACCTCCATCGCCATCTGCTGTACCGTCTGTACAAATATCAGTTATATCTATATATATATATATATATATATCTAGTGAAACCCGTTTTATCTACCTAACAGAATTGGGACACGTAGATTTAAGATCGCTCTATCGGTCTTAAACAGCACGCTGGAAACTTGTGTGGATCTCAGGAATCTACAAGTAAGGAGGTTATATGATCCCTCTTCCTTTTTCCCGAGTCACATGCGTCCACCTCTCAGGCACGTGCAGGACAGTTGAGAGATATTTACCAAGCCCCCCCCCCACCCCACACCACTCCCTCCAGACCCATCAATTCTTCTCACACAGCAAATGTAAGAGTCAGTATGCTAAAATACAGTCATCTTTTATCTGTTTAAATTGTAATTACAGAAGAGATAAAGAAATAAAAATAATAAAGAGGTTAGTGTTAAAAAAAAAGATTACTTGCATGTTTATGGAAAGATGATTACTTTACTCATCCCGTGTAAAATGGATGAATATATTGTGAACAAAGGTATTCATATTGTAAGCATTGGATATCAATAAACTACATGAAAAAAGTCCAATTGAAACAAAAGAGGGATAACTTGTACCATTAATTAGGCTACTTGAAATATAAAGGTCAATATAAAGGTGCATTTGACCTTGGCACAAGTTGACCTGCAAAGAACCCTGATTGTAGATCTGAGGCCTACAATTCAACAATGGCATCCAGCAGGACAGAGCTGCTGGTCTGAGTCCTTGAGTTGTCAGAAGGAGGTAAATCACAGCTACGGTTGGGGTTGAGTGTCTGGCCCAAGGACACGTTGGCACAGCTCGGGATCGAGCCCCCGATGTCGTGATTGAAAGACCACTGACTCTACCAACATCTTAAACGTGTTTTTGAGATAGCATTAGATAATGATCATTAGAGAATGATTATCTTTAAGTGAATCTGGTATAATTCCACAGACGGAAATAGAGTAGTAATTCACTTTGATGTTTATTTTGATTATTTTCCCATAGGAAAATCTCAATATTGTGTAAAAAAAAACAATATTTTCACATGTCGCCCTTTAACAAGAACACACACCCACCGACTCAAAAGTAACTCAACCATCTTTATTCAGCTCTCGGTTCTATGTTTGACATTCGTTACACAATACAGTTTCCTGTACAAGCATCAGGTTTTCAGGGTGACTTTTAATCTTTCCGCTGAAACCATCATTGAGTACAGAGAGCGTATTCCAACAGTTGCAGCTTCACGCTCATTTTCCCCTCTGCCCTCCTCACTTCAATAGAGTCTTTTCATTTGTTTTTCTTGCACTCAGCATTTTAAATGTATATTTTTTTTTATCAAACAAACTATGCTAGATACATGTTTTTTTTGTGGTGGTTTATATGCGCTCATGAACAACAAACAATAGCCTGCACTAAAGTTTCAGCTTTTAAATGTGATCAGAACTGTGTTCCAAGAAAATAAAAACAGTGCTTTTCAGGTTTCGCTAACAAATAAATGTGGCATTTACTGCAAACTTCTCTTTTTCGGTTCTAGTTTGATTTTCTCTTCGCAGATTGTACACTTTTTCTTCTATTCTTCTTCTGTTTCCTCCTAACCTCTCCTCCGGTAATGTTTAACGTGTTTGTCGTGTTCACGAACGACCCTCTCCTCTCCCTCCATCCTGACTTCCAACAGACGCCACTAGAGCGTAGTTTCTGCGCCTGGCTTCATGAAGGATGGAGAGAGCAAAAACGGCGGGGGGGCCCATCTGTGAACACCGACAACCACAAGCATCCTGAGACAGGACGAGGGCAACCCGCAGACCGACACATGGAGAACAGGCGAAACACAGCATGTATTCTTGGATTTGTATACCTCGGCCGGCCGACAAATTGTTGGCGTTATTTACCCGTGTGACTTTGGACTTGTGTTCATCTGTCCCACGTGCGTGGCGCGCAGGCTTGCCCTGACCTCTCCCAGGGTCGTACTAGTTGGTATAAAAGAGCGCTTGGCCCCCGGTGTTTCTAGGTGGTCTCAATCTGAGGCTGAAATCAGAGTCGGCCTACAGCTGCTCTCATCCTCAGCTCACACCGGCGGCTCAGGCTCACGGGGCCGGCTCAGGCTGCTGTCAGCCGGCCGGGGGCGAGCGTCACTGTCAGGTCTCCCTGACGTCGTTGGCTACGCCGGCCGTCAGCCCGTGTCACTGTCAGGAGGCGGGAAGCGCCTCGTCACAGTGTCACAGGCCCAGCGGCTGCTCGCTCCCCGCTTCGCCAAACAGCCTGCGTCAGTGGCAGCATCAGCTGAGCTTAAGAGAGGCTTCGTTGTCGGAGCCCGCTGCCAACTTTCAGCTGTGCTTTGACTTACATCTGGCGTTCTCTTCCACTCAGGGCCTCGCAGGGGCCGCTTCGGCCCCATGCGGCATCTGGGGAATATGCGCTTCTTGCTGCATCTGGTCTAAAGCGGAATTATGTTGCCTGTGAGATGCCCCAACGTGTCCCTCGTGCCCGTGGTGTCCTACAGCTTGCTGGCCATCACCATGGTGACGACCATGGTGGTGACCATGGTGGTGACCGTGGTGGTGTCCGTGGCCGTGACCGTGGTGGCCATGGTGGTGATGTCCATGATGTCCACCTCCCTCACCATTGTCCTCCACAACCGGGGGAGCGTCTGTGTCAGGCTGTGCAGCCGCTTTCTCCACACACTCCTCAGGTGTCGTGTCGCTCTGTTGGTTTGAGAAATAAAACTCCACAAATGAGCTTATTTTTTATTATTCATTATGTCTATTTTTGCTGATGTGAGCGGTTTGTACCTCGTGCACACAATCCCCACATGTGCGTTTGCAGTAGGCGTCTTTGATGGCGCTCTCCACGTGGCCCTGACCGATGATGGAGTAGGGAAGAGCGATGTGGTGCGTGAGGCGGCCACACCTGAGGGCAAAGGGATACAGAAACATTGGTGAGGAACGGAAAAGAAAATGAAAATGAAATCCACGATCCACCGCTGGCGACAGACCTGTCGTAAACCAGAAAGTCGTCCTTCTCTCCGCCCAGTGTCTTCCAAACATCAGGTTGCTGCTCGTCCTGTTTGTAGAGGTTGATGTTCACCGACAGTCTCTGTGCCAGCATGGGGTGCAGGCGCTGTGCCTGCTCCCCCTGCTGGTTAACGACCATGTAGGCCACGTCCCTCAGTCCCTGACTCTCCAGCTTCTGGCGCAGGCCGTCCATTCTGCTCAAACAAGGATTGAAAAAAAATAAAGTTTAAAAAAACAATCTTTACAAAGAGCTTTCCTGGTTCGTTTGCTTCACAAACAAGCTGTAACTTCTTTAAAGGGGAACATTGTTGCATGAGAAGGACGGATGTTTGCACACACCTGGAGGCCTGCACCAAGCAGAACAATCAGCTGGCCTGTAACAGGGCCACCACCGTCACCCGGCCCATCGCCCCCTCCATAGGCTCCACCTCCCCTATCCTCCACGGCGCAGGCGGCTGACAATGAGGCCCATCCCCAACACTCTCCGCACCGCCCCCTTGGAGCAGGCAGAGAGTGATGAGCAGGCTGAGGGACGCCCACATCCCTGGGATGCCTCCTCCCCACAGCCTAAATCTGCCGAGCACACACACACACACACACACAGACAGAGAGAGAGAGAGAGAGAGAGGTGAGTGTGGAGAAAAAGGGAGGGGGGGACATCAGAGATTGGTCAAATTCAGAGGACAGAAGGATAGGATTGTACAAAAGGTCAGAGTAGGGTCAGAATTTTAACATTTCCACAAATCTTTCTATAATAGATAGTATGACGATATAGAAGACTGCAGCAAGTAGAGGAGGCAAAGCGCTTCATTCGAGGACCACAAATCACATTTTTTTCTGATCAAACTGTAAAAAAGAAAGGCAGGAATGCTGCTTTCGCTTTCTGGGTTTTTCTGCATTTCGTGGAACTCGGTGATAGCCAAAGAACTCTCTCACTTACCCTTTTGGTCGAAAAGTTTCCGTCTCTCTATTCAGCTCTGAGTTGCTGCAGCTCCTTGAACAAAACAAGTCTCCTCCTCCCCTGCTCCCCCCTTTTATAGTCTGCCTGTTGTTTTTCTTTCTGGAGGTAGGACAAAGTTCAGCCCGATCTTTATGCTGATGCCTACACTTTTCTCAACTTAAAAAAGGAAGTCTTGTGATGCTTGTGTTTGCAAATTCAATTGCTGATAGGATCGCCGCTTGTTCTTTTTGTTTTTTAATAGAATATGTTTTGTAGCAGATTGCATTTTACAAATTCTTTCAGCAGAAGGAGATACAGTTGCCTCTTCATTATGGCTAGGCAAAATATGTCAGCCCGGGGGAGAGTGCATTGCCTTTGCCTTTCAAATCGAGTTCAGCATATGATAGAGTTGCGTTATGAGTTCCCCAAAACATGGAAGAATATTGTGCAATTGTGTTTTTCGCTTTTAGCAAGCGAGGGGAAGTGAAAATGGACACATGCTGGGACTCTGGTCCAGTGCCAGCTCGCTTTTGCAAGGTCAACACAAGCACAGCAAGAAAATACGCAGTGACATGTTCTAAGGATAAAGTATTCTACAGTTTAGCATTCAATACGGTTAAAATAGGAAACTATGAACAGGGATTTGTATAGTTCTGAACATGGGAGATGAAGCCAATCGTACTTAGTTACGGGCAAGCCCAACAAAAACAAGAAGTGTAATTTATTAGAACAGAGGAATTTAACTCACTAAGTGAGCGATCGGGTGGAAAAAATAATAATATTCCAAACAGGGCAAAGAAAGCAAAATCAAACCGTACAATCTGCCTTCAGGCAAGTTTCTATTCATTGTTGAGGCACATTTAAATTCTTCGTACAACTGGTTTCCCTGCTTCGGGTCGGTGTGCAGTTAATGCGTTACAATGCGTCAAAGTCCGACCAGGCAGGGGAGATTGTCTGCATGCAGAACAGATAGGCCAAGCAATTTGGGGCAGTGAAAGAACAATGGCAAGATTATGTTAGCGCCGTTGTTGTTAAGCAAATAATGAAATGCGTGTGAATACATTTGAAACTATGGTGAGCCGTACACACAAAGGACATAATAAAAGTAACAATGCAGAGCTGTAAGTTCTATATTTGCAGCTTCTTGATGTAACTATGTTTGGGAAGTGTTTGTTTTCTCTCCATGGTGATGCAGTTTAATGCCTGCCCCATGGACTGTGCTCCATGTGCATGTTGCTGGTGCATGTACAAACACATGTTTGTACATGCACCAGCAACATGCACCAGTTTTCAGAGTAAATATGAATATCAGTGTTTTTAATCACCTTCTGATCAATACAGCAAGACAGGACCACAGGATGTGTGCTGGAGCATCAGCTGACAGAGCAGAAACATTTGACCTGCCATGGCTGGCTGTCTGCATCACCATGTTACTCATTTACAATGTCTGGCACTGTGACATGCGCCTTTCATTCGCACTCACTGACCTTCAAAAAAGAATACACATCAGGACATTTCAAGAGATCTGAATTGATTATAATAATTCACCATAAACTGTAAATAACTGACAGTAAAACAGATCACAATCTTGTGAACCTTTGTCAGCATAAAACCTTGTCAAAGATACTTTGGACTTTGCCTCTGAATTATAGATTGTAACAACTGTAGTAAATCATGTCTAGTAGTTTCACAAAATTGAAGTTGAAGTAACGTGCTTTCTCATACCTTTATTGCAACATTCTGTTTAAGCTCTTTTTTCGATTCACTTAACTATGACTTTTTTAAATACAATTTATACTTTTATGCAGTACACTTTGTTCAAATCAGCCATACCTTATCTTATGGCCACAGACAGATACTGTCTGATAATACTAAGACATGTGTGTATCACATGATTATACAGTACCGGTCCAAAGTTGAAATGAATGAGAAAAGGCATCTTTTGACTAATACTGTAAGTGCATGGCTAGCAAAAGCTGCAGTGTTACATCATCTGACCTGGTCTAGCGCATTCTGCTGCTTTAAGTACTATATTTTGCTATAAGACGGTCCTCTTTAGTTATATCTTAAAGCACGGCCTTTTCTTGTGTGTTGAATTTTAATACTCTGTTTTCGCTGTACTTCCCATGGTGATAGGTATAAATAAACTGGTTCAATGTAAATTTATACTGCATTATGCATTACTCAAAGTTTATGTTACTTACTACGGCTAAATGAAGGTGTGGTTGTTGTAGATTTTAACTTACATGGTTATTTTTGTTAGATTACTGCCAATTTATGAAGAAAAGGTTTTAATGTAATGCAAATTAGATTTTAACATAATGTAAATTAAATCTGAAAATATTAGTACCGTTTCACTACCGATACATTTCAATTGATCAGAAGAACAACCACAGCTGTCACTAAGCAACGCTCCTCAGCGTCCTTGACTTCGCAAGGGTTTCTGGGAATCTGAGGCCTGCAGGCAGAACGACCGCCCTTTTTTGGAGCAACGAAAGAAGAAGAGTGCTACATGCGTCGAAGGAAATAATATCGCAAAGCAACTTTCTGAAGCAGATTGACCAAACTTGAGGTATGAATTCCGATGGATTCTGAGCCCTATTTTGACCCATGGCGATTATAATTACGAAATCTCTCTTGGAAAAGTGTATTTTAATGCGCGGTTTGATGACGTAATGTTGATTGTCAAACGCGAAATGGCGAGCGTGCTAGGAGGCCCGTTACCTTCTAGACTCTGGGGCTGCAGCATGTTTATTTCCTTCATGTTGCTGAATCAAAACTATTACATTGGTTTGTCAAGTCTTGGTGAGTTTGGCTTGGGTTTAACTTATCTCTAGGGAATGTGAAATTACTTGTGTTACAGTTCTTTCGGAGGCCGAATCTTATGTTGTGCTAGTTAAGCTAACATGGAGATGAACTAACGTTAGCAGAGGCGTTAACGTTGCCGTGTGGGGTCATTCGTTGAATTAACGTGTCATGCCGGACTCCTCGTGTGCCACGACAGGCTCCGCTATTACAAACAAACGGGGAGGTTTTTTTAAATGTAAAGTTTTAATTGTTTAAGAGCAACGTAACACCTCCGATGAATTCACTTCCTTCCGAACCGGTGCAGTTTAATTAGTCTGTTGTCTTTTGCATAAAGTGCTTCCACTTTAGCTCCAAAACAGCGAACTCCGATGCAGTGATACATAAAAATAGAATAAAAATGCATTCACTTGACATTTACCTCAATAATCTCTTCATGACGTTTTTTTTTACTTTAGTTTGACATAATTTTCACCTGAAAAGAAACCCGATGGCGTTCACAAAGTTGTTCTAATTGATGACACATGTTCTTATTATATGATTATTATAATAACGTTATGTATATATTCTATGTTGGTTAGAAACTGTAGTGATGTGTGAAGGGACTGAGGTGCAATTGAACTCTAGTTTTCTGTTTGAAGAGAGACTACACACTACACTATATCTTGTGTCAGGTTGCACCCATTGGGGTCACAAACCCTGTCTGTGCTGACATTGCTGCTGCTATGACATCTGCCACCCAAACTTCATACATGGATTTCTGATGAGGGAGAGTATTACTGTAAGGGTTATGCAGATGGAACTTTTATTTATCACCACCAAATGACTGCAGGTGTGAACAAGTGTTTGAAAAAACGTTTTTTAAGGAGTTCAGGGGTACCAAAGTGACATTGTCAGGCCTTCATGCACGTCTGCGTGTGTGTTTCGATCGCTTCAGTTAATGGCTGTGTTGCATTTCATGAAGAATCTTAACTCTTGTGTTTCCATCTTCCCCCTTCTTCCAGAGAAGGATACGGTCCACGATGGCGGCTGAGGCGGAGGCGGAGCTGGAGCGAGGCGATGAGTACCCAGCGCATTACAAAGTCATGATGGACAAACTCAACGAACAACGACAGCTGGACCAGTTCACAGACATCACCTTGATTGTGGATGGTGAGTTGGCATTTACCACAGGTCATCTTCATGATGTCTCATTCCTAATCAACGCCTTATCAATGCTTCTTATGGCCATGTCTCTCGTGTCTCTTGCAGGACACCAGTTCAGAGCCCATAAAGCAGTGTTGGCAGCATGCAGTCAGTTTTTCCATACGTTTTTCCAAGATTTCACCCAGGAGCCTCTGGTGGAGATTGAAGGTATTTTGTGCTTTAATTTGAATTTTGATGAAGAAAAGTAAGAAGGCAATACAGATTTTGTTATTAAGGTATTGTTCCAGGCTTCTCCATCAAAAAGTCTGGAGCCGCAAATATATGTTATTGTGTTACGTCCAACAGCTGTCACTCACCAATGCTGCTCTGTCATACCCAGGAGTGAGTAACGCAGCCTTTAGCCAGCTGATGGAGTTCACGTACACAGCCACGCTAGTTATAGTCGGAGAAGAAGAGGCCAACGATGTCTGGAAGGCCGCTGAATACCTCCAAATGCACGAGGCCATCAAAGCGCTCAACGTAAAGTGAGTCTTGATTCACTTGTCATGTCACCTATTGCTGACCATCAAAATAAAGATGATATCATTTGCATATTCACTGGTGAAGCTTTTTCTATGAGCTAGAAAGCAAACTGTCTGCACCTCTTGGTGCAAACTTCGGTACCGCTCACCAACAGCTTTCTCTTGTAGAATAAATGACAATCCCTCGCTGACTGCAAAGAGCAAAGGTAAAAAGAGGAAGATTGCGGAGACATCTAATGTGATAACAGAAACCCTTCCTTCGGCCGAAGGAGAACAGGTAGGTACTCTCATGGTGGTCACACTCCAACAGCTAGTATTCAGGGCTGGACTGGTAATCTGGCATACCGGGCAAATGCCCGGTGGGCCGACGCACTTGGGGGCCGGTCGATAGGCCTATACAATTTTTTATTTATTTTATTGCTTTCGACCGGCCCATAAAGCAGGGACAGCGGCCCAGTGGTTCATTTTCCATACTGACACTGGGCTTGCCCAATCATCTCTTAGCAGGCTCCTCCCCTCCCTCTCCGTGTGTCAGTCAGATGCAGTCAGTGGCTCAGAGCCAAAAAGAAATCTGTGGATTACGATGGAGAAACAAAAACGTAGGCGCAAGGGGGGTGTGGAGAAATTGCGGGCCAAAAAAAAAAAATCTAGAGGTTGATGCCTCAACATGTTCAAAAATAACTGACGTGTTTAGTGCTGTAGCTTCAGAGTTTCCAAAACTACTACAGTACCTGACGACATGTTGCAGAAACAGCAGGTGAACACAGCACATGGAGGAGGAGAGGTGACTAGCCATAGCGATAGCGGTGCTTGCGGCTCGCAGGCAGCAGAGGAGAAGGTGCAGCAGGTGTCTGAGTCTGACAGTGAAGTCAAGGAGGGGCAGAGTGAGCAGGAGAGTGTCATTGAAATGGTAAGCAGGCAGGTAGCTACATGAACAGGGAGGGAGTGTTAATCAGGGCAGTGCATGAGGATAGTGTGTGTGGGCCTGGCTGGGCCACAACCAAGATGATGACGATTTAACAGTTACCTCAATTAATGAATATTATAATAAGGCAACTAACATAATCGTTGTCGGTTGTTGCTATTATAAAGTCTGAGTGTCAGGTTGTCGTTTGTCAAATTGTTGCTTAAAAGTTACTGCAATGGCCACTCAGTTAGCTAAAGTCAAATAACACTGCATAAGCTATTTTGCACTGTTTTTGTAGCTAGCAGAGTTGAGAGTTCACTTATTCAATTGCAACTTTGGATATTCTAATGTAACCATTTCAAACTCATAACGTCGACGGCCCTTCTTCTCTAGAAAAAAACGTAAATGATGCCATTTGATTATTTTAATTATTACTCGCCCACAACAAGTTTACACCTTAGAAGAGGCCGCTAATGTATGTTATTTAGGGGTTAAAAACCCGCTTTGCATTTTGAAAGTTGTATATTCAACTAACGAGATATTTTCTAATGTATATTCTGAATTTCCAATATCATCAATGTGCAATATTACGGCAAGTGAATACTCTAAATTTTATAAATATTATCAGGATGATATGTGTGAGTAATTTGTTTGTATAGGTTTTTTATGGGAAGTATCTCAACAATTAGAGGTAAATGTTGTTTGGTGTCACATTAAAGACGGGTTTGTGCTCTTTAAAGGGATAGTTCACCCAAAAATGAAAATTCTGTCATCATTTACTCACCTGTTTCAAACCTGTATGAATTTCTTTATTCTGCTAAACAAAAGAAAGATATTTTGAAGAATGTCTGTAATCAGACAGTTGATGGACCTCCATTGACTTCCATAGTAGTGGAAGTCAATGGGTTCCATCAACTGTCTGATTACTTTGTGTAGGCCCTGCTCCACTGCCAGCTTTGATCACCAGGGACTGGGAGTCAGTCAAGAGAGAGTGGGTACACTGGTCCATGGCACTTACAGTAGTTCTCAGCTTTGTATGGGTTTTTGGGAACGGAACAGTAGATGTGCATATCTACAGGGACCGCAAAGATAGTGTACTGGTTGGTGGTTGTGTCCGACCGATTGTGGTGGGCCTGTCTGAAGCAAAAATGCCTGGGCCCTTTTTTTGTCCCAGTCCAGCCCTGCTAGTATTCCTTGCAAAGCAGTGGATTTTAATATTGCATCCAATAGCAATACATTAGTTGGTTGTAACAGCTACCTTTTATGTATGAAGTGCGAACATTTAATTGTCAGGACTGCATTTTTTCCCTGTGTTATAGATGGAGATTGAGGTATTGGGGGAAGGGGCCATCGAGGTGGAGGAGACCGGACTGGAGGAGGTGGTCGACGCGGCAAAGAATGCTCAGGCGGCGTCCGACGACTCTGCTTTGGCTCTTTTAGCTGACATAACCAGCAAGTATCAGCAAGGGGAACCTGCGCTGCATGTCATGAAGAAGGACGCAATAGAAGAGGTAAACTCACTTGCATTGTCACAGAGCCTCGGTCGAGCTGAGTGTCTTGTGCCATCTTGTTTATTAATTGTTAAACGGTGTGAATACAGTAAGTGTTCTACATGTCTTTACCCTGCTTTGCCATGTGTTTGCACTCGTCAGGAGGTGGTGTATCAGGAGGAAACGGTGACTGCCTCCAAGGTGCTGGAGAATGTCGAGGTCGTAGAGGTCCAGATTTCCCAAGTGGACAACATGTTCCGCTGCAACAAGTGCGATCGCAGCTTCAAGCTGTACTACCACCTCAAACAGCACTTGAAAACACACCTTGGCTCGCTGGAAAAACCCCACGTGTGCAACTACTGCGGGAAGGCCTACACGCGGGAGGGCGCCTTGAAGCAGCACGTCACCACGTTCCACTTTGATGCAGAGGAGCTGTCTCTGAACCAGAAGCCCCAGAAGAGAGTGCACGTGTGTGAATACTGCAAGAAGCACTTTGACCACTTTGGCCACTTTAAGGAGCACTTGCGGAAGCACACTGGTGAGAAGGATGAAATAAAGCTGCTGGCATTCAGTAGTTTTTCGTTTGGTCATAATAATGCGTCGTTGACTTATTGTGTCGCATCTAGTATTGAAATGTATTCCTTGGTTTTATGTGTCTTTCTGTAGGTGAAAAACCTTACGAGTGTTCAGACTGCCACGAGCGATTTGCACGGAACAGCACCCTAAAGTGCCACATGGCAGCCTGTCAGAACGGGGCCGGAGCCAAGAAAGGACGCAAGAAACTCTACGAATGCCAGGTACAACTGGTCTGGAATCAGGGAAGGGGGAGGATTGAGTTTTAGCGTGTGTCACAAGATTGTCGTGAGTCGTAACTTAATTCATGGGATGGATTAAGATGGGATTTGTAGGTTGAGATCTTGAATTTGTGTTCAACAATCCATGCATCATATGTGTTCAGCCATTTCCCTTCTAACCGCATTCATACCAATACATTAATGGCGGTAGTGAACATCCTCTTGATTGTACACGTGTATTTCCTAATGGCAGCATGGGACGTGTCAGAAAAGGCCAGGCATTCTGATATATTTTTTCATTTGGGACCCCGACTTCCTTGAATATTTAACCAGTTTTGTGTGTACTGATGTGTTGTCCCAGTTTAGATTGTGGGGGTCATTCCTGTGTATTCCTCTTAATGTAACACATATTTATGGGCAACTTCTTGATAAAATGTTAAGGACAATTTAAACATTTGTTTTCATCCAAATACTTGACATTTCTTTTAGCTTTTCTTTGGCCTTACATTAGTTGATAGCAGTCCAAAACCAAACGTACCTTGAGCTCCGGGCATGTGATGTGCCTTTTGTTACCGTTTTAATAAACACCAAATGTAGTAGTAATAGCAATTCCTATGTGACCCCCACTTTTTTTTCCTCCTCCATCAGGTCTGCAGCAGCGTATTCAACAGCTGGGACCAATTCAAAGACCATCTTGTGAGCCACACGGGCGACAAGCCCAATCACTGCACCATGTGCGACCTGTGGTTCACCCACCCAAAAGACCTCAAGGCCCACCTCAAACACATCCACTCCATTGAGGACAAGTCAACGGAGGAAGTGGTCATCAGCGACTCTGCCGCCGCCACGTCCGCCGCCCTCGCCATCGAAGCGCAGGGCGTAGAGACAGCCGAAACGGTTCTGCTGGAAGACGGCATCCAGGTGGAGCACGTCACGATGGAGCCCGTGGACGTGATGGAGATGGAGGAGAGGACGACGGTCGTGCTGGAGGACGGAGGGGTGGCGGAGATGTGCGAGGAGGACGTGGAGCGATTGAAGCAGGCCGGCTTGCAGATCCAAGTGGTGCACGTGACCACGACTGAAGTTGACGGGCAGCAGGTGGTGAACTCTCAGGTGGAAGTGGAGGTGGCGGGCGAAGTGGTGAGCGTCGAGGAGGAGGAGGAGGTGCAAGCAGTGGCCGTATGAGAATGTGGAAATAAAAGGACTGTGTCACAAAAGGAAGTGCAGGACACTCTTTCAGTCCCGAGCGGAGGCGCTCCCCTGGAAGCTGAGAGGTTTTTACATAAAGAACTGTGCATGTGAAATACAGCATGTTGCCATGCAACATGTCCGGCTGTCTGCCATCACTCCCTTAACTTATGGGCGGGGCTACGGAGACGCATCATTTTCCGCTACTGATCCTGTATTTATTTTTAAGGTGTTTGCCATCATATCAAATGTTTTTTTTTATCACTCTCCAGTGCTTCAATCAATTTTTAAAGTTTTTTTTTGTGCACTTATTTTACATCTGAATTATATTTTATTTTGGGTCACTTGCCAAGACCGTTTGACAATGAAAAGGGCCTTGTTGCTGCATACGTATGGTGCTGAATTTCCAGTCTCCAGGTTTGTTTAAGCTTATTTTCATATAGACTTTGTGTTTTCCTAGGAAAAACCAAATAAAATGTGTCTCCAGCATGGGCTACTAGTCTTGCATCTATTGGCTGTGTAGATCATCTTACAAAGTGTGACTTCATAATCAGCTTTTTCCCCTTTTTGCTTAAGTCTGCTCCATATCTGCTGGATGAACATTTGGCCTCTTTCCTTCGTAGGTGTCATATTTCTGTAGTAGAGCACATTTTGAGTCATATTTCATTGAAAAAGATTTCCTGATCTTAACCTGATTAAGTTATCTATATTATTTTAGCTATGTTGTTGTAAAAATACAAAAAAAACCCACAAAAGTTTATCGCCCATGCTTTGGAAGGAAAAACCCTTTTTTTCCAGTGAGTACATTACTCATCACGTTCTGCTGAGGGAAACGAAAGGCCTCCTATCCTTCTTAGTTTTGCTGTTTTCACTGACGTTCCCATGATGCTGTTTTCTTAAAGGTCAATTCAACAAAAGCCATTCACTGAGGAAGACCATGGACCCATAGAAAGCTGAGTGGACCTTGATGTTTTAGTTAATTTCATAAGCTTTTGGTGCAGTCACCCATACTTATATTAAAACAACCCGGTACACACACACGCACACACACACACACAAAGAGTGAGCTCGAGACATGGACACAGCTCGCTCCAACCTCCGGATGACCCCCTGACCCCACCTTGGACCTCTCCGGTGCTGCGTCTCCGGCAGGGTTATGGGGTTACGTTCCGCCGCCTCCTGCTGCGAACAGTTCCCGTGGTGCTGAACCACCGGCGCCATCTCGCATCCGATTGGATAAGCGCTCCACGCAGGACTCCCGGCAGTCCGCCGCCCATTGGTCGCTTCACCTGTCAGACAAGCGGAATTTCCTCCACGAGACACCGAACCGCGGAGCAGCTGCTGCGGAACCGGGGGGAGCTCAGTGTCTCCGGGATGCCGGACAGAGGCGGTGTCACGGCGGGGTCGGTGAAGCTGGTCGCCACGGGCTCGTGAAGACACCCACGCAAGTAAGACACGGTCACGAACGTGACGTAATTTCGTGGTGACGGGATTATGGAGGGAGCCTCGCCGGCCCGCGGAGGTAATGGCTTGCTGCCGCTGTTGACTGTTGCCATTGAACACCGACAGACGGACCAGTGAATGAATGCAGGGGCTTCGTTTACTCCAGAGCAGCTTTTGTCTTATTTGTCGTTATATTCATTGCACCACTTTTGGAAACAGTATCACAACGCAGATTTAAAAAAAGAAAGTTCTTTTCTTAAATTATTCCAAGTACTTTGCTGTGGACTTAAATGGATGGAGAGGAGGGTTTATATCTGATATGCACACTTTATTTGCGTGTCAAAGTTGCTGTGTGTCGGTCGCTGAGAGCGATGAGCGATTCTTATGACTCAGCTGGATTTGCATGTCTCAACCACATTGCGTGTCTTTGCAAATGTAACTATCAGAATCCTCCATATGTGACTTTTGCCATTTGTCAAATTAGCCAGAAATATGTAATGTATTGCATATGGCACAGGCAACGTATTATGTGTAGACACCATTTCCATATCTTTGAAGCAATAGCACTTTTTTGGTGGTCTGATTACTTCCGACAGAAATGCAATTTGTTCTTGATTTTAATTTATTCGATGGCCAATCAGTCAGAGCACATGAAACATTGCGCTTCATGTGCTCTTTCTTTGATGCAGATCCCTTTGAAGCGCTGACAAAAATGAAAAAAATGCACACTCAGGCTCTTTAAAGCAGGACGAAGAAGTAATTGGCCAAATAGATTTGGATTTAAATCGGTGAATGCAGGATTTAAAAGTGTCCATTATGTGCTCCATTTCATGCTCCCTGCATCCCTACATTGTCATGGTAACTTTGTTAATGCCTCAGAGACACCTCTCTCTCTCTCTCTCTCTCTCCCCCCACAGGATGTAGTTCAGCCTCTGTGTTGTCACGCTTAGAGAGTAACACCCTTCGTGTCATAACCACAGTAGAGAGAAGTCATACATGCAGAAGATAAATGCCTGGTGGAGTTGCATACAGTATATGTCCATGTATTATTGAGTGCATGGAGACCTGTGCAGCACTACTTTGGACTTGTGAGGTCAGATATTACTCCCATAGATCCCAAAGAGGCCTGCCCCTCTGTTCCTACTGCCCGTATAGTCTCCATTGTCGTCACTGTTGAGCTCTTTATTCTTGTCAGCCCTGTGTCTCAATTAACACACTGGGGAGCTTTGTGTGGAGAGAGCTCGTCTGCTTGTGCACGCACGCACATACACACACACTTGTGTACGCGACAGGAGTGTGCTCGTGCAAAGGGGGTGTGTGTGTGTGTGTGTTTGCACGTGCGTCGTCTTTGTGCATGAAAGCATGGAGAGAATGTGACACAAGCATACGTGAAGGAAGGGGAGGGGCTTATCAGGGACAAAACAGATGTTTCATAGCTGGTGAAGTGTGTCTACTTCTCCATCCACAGCTGGTGGGGATGGGCTCTCTTGTTGCTTTTTCAATAACATGCTGCTGATGCCTGTGTGTGCCAGGACAACCCTCCGCCTTCTCTTCAAGGATCCTCGGGCGGCGTATTGACTTTGATAGTGGTTAAAATGTCTCTTTGTCAATTGTCTTAACAGAGTAGTTTATGTTTTTAATACTGCTTCTGTTTGTAGTTTATCCTGGAAGCAGCAGGCCAAGGTCCCTCTCTCCTGCAACGTTTCACAGCCTACTCCTTTGGGATCCCCGGGGTCTTCCAGACTCAAATGAGATACATGAGATAAATGACATGTACTCTCCAGCCTGTCTTGGGTATAACCCAGGGGTTTCCTAGTTGGATGTGACCGGGAAAACCGACGAAAGAATCTCTTAGCCGGAAGTCCTTCCACCCGCCAGAGGAAACTCATTCAAGTCAATAGAGGGTTCTGCTGTTTGGGAATATCATTTTAAAGGGCTGTACTTTTTGTGGCCACGAATCCGCCGCTCATGCGTCACGCAAATCTTTTGTTAAGTCTTCACAGGGTGCATGACGAGCCAGGCAGCAACCGGTGGGGGTTCGTTTGTGACAGTTCGTTTGGTGCGTTGATGGCACATGTGACCTGCGAGTTGGTCCAGCCGCGTGCTGGTTTTTGTTGTGGGGTTTCATTACCGGGGGGAAGAGTAGTTTTAAGCTAGAAGGCCGGTGGGGACATTGTGTACTCGTCTTTAACAGCGTTTCAGAGACTGTCTCGGTCTACTAGGTTTGTTGTGGTATCTGAAGTAAAAGTGTTGTCCATTGAGGAAATGTCAGTCTGCTGAAGGAGACTTGCCAAATTCTAGGTCGCTCCTGCAACATGTCAAGAGTTTCGGGTACAGCTTAGTTGTTCAACCTGCTCTCTGAAACAAGCCACAGCTGGTAAATAGCTGACCACCATGAAATTGTTGTTGGTTGGCAAAAAAAAAGCTTACAGAGGAGTTAGAAATCCACAAGATGTTGCAGGTGCTTGAGTCAGTGCCTGTACCAGCATGTGTGATATTGGCTGGCCTTACTCAGTATATCAACAATAAACATTTATTATACACACACATAAATATATATATGTATATATATATATATATATATATTAGGGCCGGGACTTTAGCGCGTTAATTACGATTAATTAATTACAATGTGAATTAAGATTAATTAATTACACAAAAAATAACACATTAAACATTTTTTACGCATTTTTACACTTATTTTTTGCACCGCGGAACGTTTCTCACTGGATGAGTTTCGGAGGACCGATTATACTGGAGCACCAACTAGCGTTCATGACTTCAGACAACAAACCACAGTGAACATGAACGAGACCGTGTCGGGTGGCCCCGTGAATGGGAAATCTTATTATAATAAACACACAGATGGAAGCGTCGATAAGAGCGTGGTTGTGTGCAAGCTGTGCAACAAGGAATTCACATCGAGCCTCAAGTATCACCTCAACGCAAAACCTATAGGCTACCTGAATTTCTGAAAGTACTATATTTCCAAATATGCTGTTTCTACACTTGTCTGCTGGAATTGGTTGAACAAAAATTAAAATCCATGTGAGAAAAATTACTTCTCACTGTTCTCAGGTCAAATATTTATGCAATTAAAATGTGATTAATTTCGATTAATTAATTACAAAGCCTCTAATTAATTAGATCAATATTTTTAATCGAGTCCCGGCCCTAATAAAATTTATTAGAACATATGTATATGTATATATTGAGATGCATCTATGAACCTAGTTTGTTGGGGTCAGTGATTTGAGGAAAGACTCAAAAGCCCCACAAAACTTCACACAATGAATTATTTAGGATAAAATGTGCGTGTTTTCATCCACGTCCTGGTTGTGTGTCCTCACTGCAGCCCTGTGTGTGTCGCAGCTCGGTAGCGGTGTTTAACACAGTGACGTCATGCGAGGGATATATTGCGTTAGCACGAAGCTAACTAGCTAGCTGAACCTGCCGGGTTAATTCATATTTTTAATCGAGTCCCGGCCCTAATAATATATATATTATATAATATATATGAATATTGACCTTACATATATTTTTTTATAATATTGTTTTACCTATTATTTAGAAAAAATCTTTTCTGTGACATTTTTTGACCCTACATATTTTGACTTTTTTCACAATATTTTTTTTCCCATGACATGACTGGAATGATCTTAGATGGAGCAACCTACACGTCCCTGTCACTAATGCCCCAAATTTCGGTACTTTAAACCTTATCTGGGTTCAACCCTCAAGGGACATGGTGGCTCTTCCTAAATCCTTTTTTAGTTTTGGGTAACTGACATTTATAAAAAATCATAATGGGATATTGCCCCAGAGACGGATTGGTGCATCTTGGAGGATCAACCATTCTATTCATCCTTCCTGCATTGGTAAAGGCACAAGTGAGTTGAATTTGAATGTAACAGAGAATTGGAGGGTGGATGCACTAAAAAGGGTAAACAAATCTACACCCTGTGCCAGACTGTCAGTTTAAGGTTGTCCACAGGATGCCCTGAAGTAGACAAACATGTGACATGAAAAAGGCCCTCAGAGGCTGTAATAAGTTTCATGTCAGTGTGACCACTGAATGAGACACATCTGCTCATCTTTGCTGACTCATCCGCTTCTCTCCCGTCAAAAAGGTGGAACGGCTATGTAGCGTGGCTAATAAGTGCTAAAAGCAAAGCAATTAACATCAAATTTCGTCAATCCAAAAGTTTCTTCATCATTCTTGACAATGCCATCATAACTCAAGTGAACGCGCCTTGTGTTTCTGCATAACCCCTTGGGTTCACTTCTCTGAAACAACCAGTGGGGACAATGCCCCCACTACTACCTCCGCGGTAGTGCGCTCAAGACTTGGCGGGTGGGATTTGAACCCACTGGCGGTGCGCACAGAGGCTTTTGGCACCCTGCACTCACCCCTACACTACCAGTCCTGGTCACATTTTGGGAACTTTGATTCTCCTATTTAACCTTGAGCATGTGAGTTAAACTTTAAAACTCTTATAAATACTATTTTCACATCTGGGCTTGAACCCGCAACCTTCAAGTGCAGTGCAGGGGCTTATGCCAGCAGCTCTTCCGATGTGCTACTTCACCACACACTAATCAGCCCTTTGTCTGTTGTATTTAACCTTGAGCTTGCTACTCAAACCTGAAGTAAAGCCAAAGGCTCAAACCCAAGACTGGGCTTGAACACACAACCTTCAAGTGCAGTGCAGGGGCTTATGTCAGCAGCTCTTCCACTGTGCTACTTCACCACACACTAACCAACCCTTTGTTTGTTGTATTTAACCTTGAGCTTGCTACTCAAACCTGAAGTAAAGCCAACCTATAGAGTAAGGACAGTTGCTCCTCAGCTCTTGTGCTGCATTACCTCACCATGCACCAATTAAAATTGTGTTTCTCGTATTTAACCTTGAGACTGCTACTCAAACCTCAAAACTCTTTCAAAGCAGAAGTGATGTCTGCATGAAGGGGCTTGAACCCTCAACCTCAGACAGCAGGTTGGAGCCTGTAGCCCTTCAGTTGTTCCCTTGTGCTATTCAAGCACATGCCTCATTGTGTCCGTTTCTCATATTAGACCTTGGGATTGTTTACTAAACCTCAAAACTGTTTCAAAGTTTACAGTTTAAAGCCCTGACTGCAACCAAACCCTCCTTCTGAGAGAGCAGGTTTGAACTGAGGATCCTCCACACTTCAGCCTTCCTGCTATCTCCCTGCACTGTTCCACCACACACCTGTTGATGCTTTTGAATCCAACCTCAATTCTCATAGATTCTCAGGCTGGAATCCACAACCGTTCCATACCGTTATAATAGAATTGCAGGTCAAGTAAAGTCATATAATGGCATTTCTAATAAAGCCCTAGTTGATTTCACTATGCTGTGATCCATATTTCACTTTTTTCGACATGTGTGCTGATGCCCGCGTGTGAATTGAGAGGATCCATACCGACTCCCCTAGGGAGCTAAACCAGTCTGAGGGTATATACACTCACCGGCCACTTTATTAGGTACACCTGTCCAACTGCTCGTTAACACTTAATTTCTAAGCAGCCAATCACATGGCGGCAACTCAGTGCATTTAGGCATGTAGACATTGTCAAGACAATCTCCTGCAGTTCAAACCGAGCATCAGTATGGGGAAGAAAGGTGATTTGAGTGACTTTGAACGTGGCATGATTGTTGGTGCCAGAAGGGCTGGTCTGAGTATTTCAGAAACTGCTAATCTACTGGGATTTTCACGCACAACCATCTCTAGGGTTTACAGAGAATGGTCCGAAAAAGAAAAAACATCCAGTGAGCGGCAGTTCTGTGGGCGGAAATGCCTTGTTGATGCCAGAGGTCAGAGGAGAATGGCCAGACTGGTTCGAGCTGATAGAAGGGCAACAGTGACTCAAATAACCACCCGTTACAACCAAGGTGGGCATAAGAGCATCTCTGAACGCACAGTACGTTGAACTTTGAGGCAGATGGGCTACAGCAGCAGAAGACCACACCGGGTGCCACTCCTTTCAGCTAAGAACAGGAAACTGAGGCTACAATTTGCACAAGCTCATCGAAATTGGACAATAGAAGATTGGAAAAACGTTGCCTGGTCTGATGAGTCTCGATTTCTGCTGCGACATTCGGATGGTAGGGTCAGAATTTGGCGTCTACAACATGAAAGCATGGATCCATCCTGCCTTGTATCAACGGTTCAGGCTGGTGGTGGTGGTGTCATGGTGTGGGGAATATTTTCTTGGCACTCTTTGGGCCCCTTGGTACCAATTGAGCATCGTTGCAACGCCACAGCCTACCGGAGTATTGTTGCTGACCATGTCCATCCCTTTATGACCACAATGTACCCAACTTCTGATGGCTACTTTCAGCAGGATAATGCGCCATGTCATAAAGCTGGAATCATCTCAGACTGGTTTCTTGAACATGACAATGAGTTCGCTGTACTCAAATGGCCTCCACAATCACCAGATCTCAATCCAATAGAGCATCTTTGGGATGTGGTGGAACGGGAGATTCGCATCATGGATGTGCAGCCGACAAATCTGCGGCAACTGTGTGATGCCATCATGTCAATATGGACCAAACTCCCTGAGGAATGCTTCCAGCACCTTGTTGAATCTATGCCACGAAGAATTGAGGCAGTTCTGAAGGCAAAAGGGGGTCCAACCCGTTACTAGCATGGGGTACCTAATAAAGTGGCCGGTGAGTGTATATATATATATAAATGTTGTTTCCTAGTGACAATTACATCCCAAAGTCTTTCTGGCTCTGCTCAATATTGATGTGTTTATCTCATGCATGGCTGTCCTTTTAGTCTTTTTATTTACATATGTGAAAGGCAGGTACCACGTTTATGAGGTTGTTGCTTTGTGCTGTAAAGTGGGAGCCTCTGCTCTCTTAGCAAGTCCTTTTAGGCTGCCTGAGATCAATGCTTAGATATTCATGGTGCCATGGCAGGAAGGTGTTTGAAGGCTCAGAGACCGTAGGCCTCACAAAAGACAATCGCTTTGATTTCCTAGCGAGGTTTAATATAGATTTCATTCATCTTGCAGTAGAGATGGATGAGAGAACACCTTCCAAATAACCAAGTGTGAACACTGTGTCAATTTAGTTTAAGATATAAACTGTCAAACTGGACAGATTTTGCAGCAGTGAAGTTCTTTCTCAATAATAAATCTTTATTACCTTAATAAATTATGCATTTTTTTTTTTGTTGCTATTGTGTAGATGTGTAACAGCTGAAGTCAGTTCGAGTTTATTCTGTGATGGGAGTGATCTCTAATTTGTCCGTTTTTGGCTCCCATGGCAACTTAGGGCTGTGTCGCCCTGGGAGCGCTAAACTAAGTACGGATTACAATACACGGACACTGAAGCAGACACGAGCACACAAACTCGGTGGAAAGTACATATTTAGTTTTGCACAGATGTTATGTGCTAAAAGGGGAGGGGTAAAAGAGCAGCACATCTAACATAAATGACATTTCTTTTTGTATCTCTCTTCAGGTTGTCTCACTTAACGCAGGATGGTTGCACCCTGACACTATCATCTGTTCAACCTCTCTCCTGAACACCCCCCCCCCCCTCCATCCAGCTCCTCTTCCCTCCTCCTCCTCAACCTGTCGCCTATTTATACCCTGGAGACTCAAAAGAGCCCATTAAACCTCCGCAGACCTCTTCAAGCAAGCGAGACCAGAGAGCATGAATCCACGGGCCGTTCTGATCTCCTTTTATTAGACAGCTGCACAAAAG
Organism: Pungitius pungitius; assembly: GCF_949316345.1. Lineage (NCBI taxonomy): Eukaryota > Metazoa > Chordata > Actinopteri > Perciformes > Gasterosteidae > Pungitius > Pungitius pungitius. The sequence continues at coordinate 2,706,390 of NC_084904.1, forward strand.
GAAGAAAAAAAACCACAATGACTTCGACTACTGGACTTTGGTGAAATACAACAAGACCGTATGTCTATCAAGCTTCAGGTGACAAACTGATAAGACTTTGTGAAGCGGACTATTTGTGACTGGCACAGGTGTAGGAAAGTCTGGGAGCAGCACGCACTTGGGGCCCTGGAGCGGAGGCTCCGATCCGTTCCTATGGGGGAAAAACGCCTTCATAGCATTTGTTTGATGACGACATCTGAACAGCTATGTGTTTTGGGCGAGGACGGTGAAATGATTTAACCTTCTAAATGGCTCACTTCTAAAGGTAAGTTCAGATGTTTGTACTTTTTATTTGATATAATAATATAGTGTAGTAGCTTTTAATTTTTGTTATTCTATTAGCTATGTCACTTTTTAACTGATATGTTTAGTCAACAAAAACACATTGTAGTGGGCTTAAAATATATTGATGATACCTCGCCATAAATAAAAGCTATGGCAGATTTACTTCTTATCATCATGCCTTTTAATTTAACCTTTGTACGGCTGTGGGACCCATTTTCATTTTTTCATCAAAAGAAAAATACGATTCATTTATTTAGACTTATTATCCTTGGCGCATTTTCTACAAAGAACATATATTTTCATGCACATGAAAAATCCAGGGTAGAGAGACAACATCACATGCAACATTTCTTTACATACAAGCTTTGACAGGTCTACGGACTACAGTGGGAACGAGGAGAAAAAGCCGGTTTGAGCTCCCCAATATTAACACTATGCGATTTATATTGCTTTTAATTTAGATAAAGGAAACATCCGTTGAGTATTTTAACATAATAAAAATACAGTGCGTCCAACAGACTCACACCAGCGGCTGAGTAACAAACAAAAAAACACCATACACTTTACAGGCTGTGGCAAAATAGGATAAATCATTGAGCAATGAGCTACAAAATTGACATTTTTCTTTGATTACCGGGAGACCAGTCCCCCCCACCACCCTCAGCCATGAGCTAAGCCCCTGCTCGGCCCCCCCCCCTGGGAGTCCCTTGCAGGATGACCGCTGTCTGCCCGTCCGAGAGCAGCCCGGAGGGGGCTGAAGCCGGGGCTAGGACAGCAGGCACTAGGGGCCCAGGGGCAGCGAGCACCGCTGGGAGCATCTCCGAAACCGGGGAGTCCAACGGGGACTCGGTCGGAGGTTCGGTCGGAGGCACGGCCGTGGTCAGCGGTGGCCAGAGGCATGCGCGCTGGAGCCGCCAGGACAGCTCTGACATCAACACAGATGATGAGGGAGCAACCATCCGCCGCCTCACGCCCCTGGAAAGGCTGAACCTGGACATGTGCCAGGATGAAAGGTAAAGGGGGGTCAGGAGATACGGCAGAAGCCTCGCGTTAATTCACCATGTGTTCTATTTATTCGCTTTTTTTTGACTTACCAGCTGGTGAAATTGTCCTCAACAGCCACCTGTAAAGAATATTAAGTGGTACATCTCCTGTCCTGTAATCCGCTCACAGGGTGGTCCGAGAGCTAACAGTGGGCAGAAGGATCGGCTTCTACAAAATTCGGGGAGAGATTGGCTGTGGAAATTTCTCTCATGTCAAGCTAGGAATTCATGCGCTCACCAAAGGTAGGTAGTACGAGACCTAAGTGAAATGTAACTACTGAAACACCTGCACTCCGGTGCAAGGAAACATCTGTGGAACAGTGTCAATCCTACACACTATAATGCACTATGACTACCAGGACCGAATTATATTTTAATAGTCTTAGCGGAGGTGATGTGCTCTTTTGGATTGTATTAGATTAAAGTGATCGTATTGCCGGTGAGCTGTTTCCATCAATGGGCCGGTGCGCTAACTAAGTGTGTCCTTATGGAGCAATTGGCTTACAAAGTGCTGTGTGCCTGGCCAGGAGGCTGATTCAGCCACAAAGAGACAGACTGTCGGCTGCCCTTGAACAGATGGATTGATTAGAGATCTCCAGTTTCCTTAGCGACGGCTAAAATTGCTGCGTGTCTCATCAAATGCTTTAGAGAGGGAGGAGAGGGGGTGTGTGTGTGTGTGTGGCCTGTATATTCTGGTGTATTCTATGTGTACTCTCTGCCTGTCTTTGTCATGCTGTGTGTGTATCACTTAGTCCTCCTAAAGCAAAATGAGCTGCAATGCATTTTAAATGCTCCTATTGAAAGCTGAAAGGGAGCCTAATACCAGCCTGAATAATGCATACTGACACACAATTAGATATCTCAACAGCATTTTACCTCTTAAGAACTGTACTGTATTCAGTTACCTGAGGTCTATTTACCGTCACTTTGTGAATCGTTTGACAGTCTACGATGAAAATAATAGTTGTATTGAATTGCAATTGTACATGCAAGGTGCATGCATGGACTTTGTCACAAACCATTGTTGTATTCTTGTCATTAACTTTACCTGGCAATCCAAATGTGCTCATACAATTTTCAAATTCTTTGCACATTCACTTTTCAAGCTTATTTAAAATGGAGAATTGATTTGTGAAAGAACCTAATCAAGACAATTGGTTTCTGATCCTCCATCAGATTATCTAGAGGAGCATCAGGTTTGGCCACATCTAGGTCAATTCTTTCTTTTGCTTAGCTACACATGGCTCGCATTTTCTATCCTACATACATATGTATGTATCACGTGAAATGGATAGTCTTTAAGAAAAATTGAGATATTTGAGGTTCATTTATTTCCTATCATGTATTTATTTGCATCTTTTGATAACGTCCTTACTGACGCCACTCTACAAATCAAGATCGTTGACCGTAATATTCTCCCTTGGCATTGCCAGACAAAGTGGCCATAAAGATCCTCGACAAAACCAAGTTGGATCAGAAGACTCAGAGGCTACTGTCCAGAGAGATCTCCAGTATGGAGAAAATGCACCATCCCAATATCATACGCCTCTACGAGGTTTGGTTTTTTTTTTTTTATCCCAAAAAGCTTCCACGATGATCACCACATGTGGCCCTCCACATCTGATATACTTCTTATTTACTCCGCTCTGTGACATTCTGGTCACACCATTTCATTTTTTAGGTGGTGGAGACGTTGTCACGGTTACACCTGGTGATGGAGTACGCAGGGGGAGGGGAGCTCTACACCAAGATCACCACAGAGGGGAAGCTTTCTGACTCCAATTGCAAGATCGTCTTCGCTCAGATCCTCTCCGCTGTGAAACACATGGTCAGTCCGTAGGGTTTGTATCAAGGTGGTACGTTTCAGTAAAATAGGATTAAGAAAAATATTCATATGAGGGTTAGTTTATTGTAAAAGATTAGGAAAACAATGTTTATGAATTTGTCCACGTTTTTTCTGGATCAATAGAATTTCGGTGGGAACAATGTGTGGTCATTGGTTTCTGCCTGGTGGAGATTGAGTATTAATGCAATGAAGATACAAACATTGTTGATGCCAAGAGGTTTGACTGCTGGACACTCTCCATTCTGTCCATGTGGGTGGCCTTTACATAACAGCAAGTTTCTCCTTGCACTCACACAGCATGAAAACAACATCATCCACCGGGACCTGAAGGCCGAAAATGTCTTCTACACCAGCAGCTCCTGTGTCAAGGTCGGGGACTTTGGCTTCAGCACCCTGAGCCGCCGCAACGAGACCCTCAACACGTTCTGCGGCTCTCCGCCGTACGCCGCGCCGGAGCTCTTTCGGGACGAGCACTACGTCGGCGTCTTCGTCGACATCTGGGCCTTGGGGGTGATGCTGTTCTTCATGGTGACGTGCACCATGCCGTTCAGGGCCGACACCGTGGCCAAGCTGAAGCGGGGCATCCTGGAGGGAGCCTACGTCCTGCCCGCGTGGGTGCCCGAGGCGTGCCAGAGGCTGATCAGGGGAATCCTGCAACCCATACCATCTGACCGCTTGACGGTGGAGCAGATGATAGGCTGCGAGTGGCTGCTCCCTGTGGACTTCCCGCGTGCCATGGAGCCTTTTAAGCTGGACCCATGCTACCTAGCGGAGAGCGATCCGTCTGATCTCGGAGGGGAAGAGGTGGAGGTAAAAGCAGCGCTGGAGACGATGGGGATCAGCGCGGAACACATCTTGAACAACCAGGGGAAAGACTGCAGAAGCTCCATCACGGGATGCTACAGGATCCTGCTGCACCGAGCTCACAAGAAACGGGCCGCTGAGCGGACGCCCGCGGTCACACAGGTGGTCAGACCAACTCCAGCGAGCAAAAAGGAACGGCTAAAAGTGTACCGTAGCTTGAGGCACACGTCTAAACTCTGTGTGATTCTGTGAAAAAGTGCTCCGCCTCGCTCTGGGAATTAATTGGCTTTTCACTCTGGGGGGAGATTGCATGGACTTTGTTAGTAATATAAAAAAAACTGCTATTCAGTCCAGCAGTTCTGGTTAAAACGCCCAGTGAGCTTCTGAAATCTGGGATTTCTTACTTTAGTATCTTTCTTCTAGTAAGTAATATTAGTCTCTGTGAGAATGTCGATGCAGTTAATTCTCTGTCGTTTCCCTTTTGGACGGGGACCTGTAAAACCGATGAGAGTTGGAAATGTTATGAAGTATAACTGATTTGCGTTAACATAATAATGATTGGATGGCATTCACTATTTTGGGTAACGTATGCCAGATATTTATAGCCAACGTTCATGCTATGCTCAGCAAAACCAATAAGCCCGGTGAGATATCAATGTAGCATACATCTAAAGGAAAAGCGATATCCACTAAATTATGCTGTTGATAAAAGTGGTAAAAAATGCATTCAGAACATGGTACATGGTGTCTTTGAGTTCAATTGCACAGTTCTTCAATGCCTTTGTTTTATTTCATGTTCTAAAAATAAATCAGCCAGATTGGTTTAATTATACTCGTTAATGTTTGTGATAACTTGAATAGAGGTTTCACATCTCACATTACTTGATGTATTGCTATGAGGCGTTTCTGCTGTTACGCTGATTTTATCTGAATGACCTCGCTATATTTTTCCTGTGGCCTGAAAAAGCACATATGTCATTCAACTGCAAATACAAACATACCAATCACCAAAGTTTAATTAGTTGATCATGTGGCAAAATACATAAACTCGGACATTCTACGTATGAGTCTTAGTCATTGTTATTTTTTTTAACCCTCTGATGCCATGTTCATGCTCATGTGTTGATTGAAATAAATTATAAAATGTAAATGCATTTGTCTTTTTGTGAAATATTGATGATGCCTTTGTATTTAAATCATATCAACCCTAGCTATGCATTGACTGGGATGTTTTGGAGCAGTTAGTCTGGTGTCTAGCTTTTTATTTAATTGTTCATTTTATCAGATAATAAAGACTAGTATAAGAGTGTGAAGCAAGCATAAGAACAACCCACACCCTTCAGTTGTTACATAAATGTTGTATTGTTTTTATTATTTCTTTTAATATATGATATTTGTTTTGATTTATGATTTGGCCACATACATATTTTTTTATAACATACTATTTTTGCTGTATTTCACAAAGCGACATCAGAAAAGAATAACGCCAAATTGATAATTTTCATCTTTTGTTATTTTTTTCTATTAGTTACCTGTAATTAACTCGTGCTACTAGTTATGATCTTGAGCATAATACGTGGTAGGTTGCTATAAACTACAATTCCCAGAACCACCCGGGTGGCTTACGCACTCACATCCGCCTTTACGCGATGACGCAATTTTTGCCTCGTTGGAAGGTAGTTTCAGGAGGAAGTGGTGCCGTGACAGTAGACTACTATTAACTGCAGCCAAGAAACGCTGAGTGGAGAAACCCAAAGACACCCGGACGCTCTCACTCGAATGGTATTTTTGACATCTGTCATCGAACGGTACGAAACGTAATTTAACATTACCGGTGTTGAATGTGTTTCAACGGGTTTATTTTGTCGCGAGGGACCACGCCCTCCTGGTTTTAAAGAGCATTAAAGGCTTGTTAAGCTAACCCACTGGCACGTTGACGTTGGCCTAAGCCATGTATTGTTACTTCTTCCTGCTATTGGAGTATATCATGTACCACTAGTGGTGTATCGTATTACTCGTATGTGTTGAATGCTAGTGCAAAGTTAACTAACATTTTGTTTATTACACGAGTCTAAAGGCTATGCTACAAGACGATGCTCTTATTTTGCCAGACAGCAAAAACACGGCATCTGGACAGATTTCCATTTTTCCCCCTCTCCTTTTATCCGTTGCAAGTAATGCAGAATATAACGTTATTTCCAGTAATTATTATTATTAATGCTATAAATCTGTATTGTTTGTATATTCTTGACAATGCATTCGGATCTCATGACAAAGGCATGTGGGGGCGGGGCTCAATAAAGGATGAGGTCATGATGGGAGAGTAGCAATGATGCAACATGAAGCCATTAACAAAGCAATTCAGCAATTTAGCATACGTGTTATCAACTCATTGACTGAAGCACAGTATCTTGTTTGAAATGGCACCCTTACATATTGTGGCTCCTGGATTGTTTACAGTCAAAACCGGGTCCACATGCATATGCAGTCTCCACGTGAAAAGCTACAGAAAAGGGCCCTAGTATTTCCGTATTTATAGTAGAGTAGAAGCTGGGTGGAGCATCGCTTCATCATAATCATTTTCATGTCTTAAATCACACATTGCATGGTCATAGTGGAGTCACAAAGTCACATTGTTGTGATTTGAGACTCCACTAGAACAACACTTGATTAAATACTGAAATGCTGTGATAATTTTTTTTTTGTATTATTACCTATTTATATATCAAAGCCAATTCCTTATCAAATGACAGTAACGAAAAATCCAAATATGTTTCGTTAAATTTGCCACAACATAAAATCGTTAAAACGCATAAACAGCCCTTTATTTTGGCTGGCATAATCTCTTTTAAAAGAACAACATCTAATTATAATAGCAGACATGCATGCAAGCATTTCTGTTTTAATCTTTAAAATAAAGTTTTGAACTCCGTTTTCATTGCCCAGGCTTTCACGATAAGTCGCCTTTTCACAATCGAGGTGATGGTGTACTTTAGTATGGACGTGCATATGTCCTTCTGTCACTGCTGTAAAAAGTTTAAACTCGGTATTAAAGTGAACATGGCTCCTCCAGTTTACCAAGTGATCAATATGCTCAGTAAAGACGTTCAACAACATCACAGCGTTTTGTGCAACCAGGGTCCAGCTGAGCCAGGCTTGAAAAGTATTGTTCTCAACTGCTTTTGTCAAAAATAATTGAGCTTACCTTTCCATGGAAAGTTCCCAGAAATGTACCAGAATTAGTTTTGCTTATAGGCAACACAAGAGAAACAAAAAAAATGGCATTCATTGGCCAAACCCATTTCCAGAGAACTTTGAGTTTTTCACCAGGTTTGTATTATTGTAGATATAGATATTATGTGTACATGTGGTTGTTAATGCAGTGCTCTGCATTCTGATGTGCTGCTACAGATGTCAGTCACTGAGGACCTTCCCGACATGGATGGAACAGACCTGTTGGGGCTGCTGTTCCACAACGAAGTGGATGGATCCACTGAGCCTCTGTTTGCTGATGGGAACGGACTCATTGAATCCTGGCTGTCGGAGCAAGATGTGAGAGCTCGTTTACAGAATAGAAATATGCAACTGCCTGTCCTTTTTTTTTTTTTTTTTTTTTTGGTGACTCACTTTGTAGTTCTAATGTCGACGTTTTCTCGCCCTCAAAGCTAACCCTTAGTTTCCTCCCAGATGCTGACGGGAATGGATACTGAAGACTTTCTGTCCAGCTTGTTGGAGGGAGGGTACAACACGGAGGCCATCGGCCCCTCTCACTCTCCCTTGGGCAGCGACAGCGGCATTTCTGACGACAGCAGCACCGGGGCTGGAAACCACACCCACCTGGGATGCCCAAGTCCCCAGGGCAGCGACAGCGACGTGGTGCCCAGTCCCCGCTCCTCCGAGCCCAGCCCGGTGCACTCGGACCAGGCCGCGGCTCCCGGAGAGATGCAGACCGAGAGCCTGGAGTCTTTGACGGTCCAGGCGGATCACAGCTACTCGCTGCTGCAGGGCGGGGGCCGCGACGTGGACGCGCTGCAGAGCGTGAGGGCGGAAAAGCCAGATACCGATGTCTTCATTGATCTGGGTACGTTAAGTCCAAGAACCCCCTGATTCTGACGTTATTTTTAAGTTCTATGGGCTAAGGTGAATTTGTTTTTGCTAACTTTGCCAACCCCTTAATAAATGCTGACAAAACTGGGGAGATTAGGTCAACTTCAAAGGTATTTCTCTCCTGTCAGACGACTTGGTGAGTGACGCAATAGAGGAGGACTTCACAGACGAGCTGCCTTGCACATTGGACATGGAGGACTCAACACAGGATTTGACCCCAGCAGACCAGGTCAGTTCTTTCTACTCATCCTCATTCCTCTTGTTTCTTTTTGGGATAAAAAACAACAACTGAACGTTTCCGTTTAAATGACCCCTTTATGCTGGGGACATTATCTGCATGTTGTAACTGTAGCACCACATTTTACAAAAGATTAAAGTCCTTCCTCTTTTTTAGTTCCAGTTTCACGAGATAGTGCTCACTGAGGAAGAGAAGCGGCTTTTGGGGAAAGAGGGAGCAACGATTCCCACACACATGCCACTCACAAAGGTAAATGATGCAGAAAGTGTTGTTTTCTCTTTCTGCAGCAGCTGCTCACATCTGCCTTTTTACGTGTACGTTGTCCCGTGAAATTCCTCCATCTGTGTAACAGGCTGAGGAGAGGACCTTGAAGAGGGTCAGGAGGAAGATCCGCAACAAGCAGTCTGCTCAGGAGAGCCGCAAGAAGAAGAAGGTGTATGTCGACGGACTGGAAAACAGGTGAGAGGACCAAAATGCCTATCAATTGGAAATAAATTGATTCTGTTAACCTTTGACCGACATTTTTGGAACAAGGTTCTCTGTGTTACGGATGAAAAAATTGGCAATTAACTTTCTATAGTTTGACTAATCAATGAATCTCCTCCCGTGACTAATTTGCCTGTAACTAATTTGTACGGTTGGTTCAAAAGTCTGTTTTTTTGGGGGATAAATCCTCTAATTACTGAACCAATACCTACCACAGGGTCGCCATCTGTACCGCACACAACCTGGAACTACAGAAGAAAGTGCAAATGCTCCACAAACAGAACATGTAAGGGCTCTTCTGCATGAATCCCTAATAACACGTATCTAGAAAGTTTCTGTTTTCATCTGCTGACGGCCATTACGGGGAAATTGTCCTCTTGCATTTCACAGCTCTTTGATAGAGCAACTGAAGAAACTGCAGGCGATTGTGAAGATGTCGACAATGAAGGCCAGCACAACCAGCACTTGTGTCATGGTAAATTAGACGGCGCCTTTTTCCCTCTTGATCATTGCTCCCGCATGAAGTGCTGCGGTTGTGTTTGTCGGTTTTTCACACTCTCTCCGTGGGGATTCCCCTCTAGGTGTTCCTGCTCTCTTTCTGTCTCATCATCTTCCCCTCAGTCAATCCGTTTGGGGCCAACAAAGATCAGAAGGAGCAGTACACACCCTCCTCCCGTAAGTCACCTCAAAATAACATTTTAGCAAAAAGTCTTGTCTTTTGTCCATATTTGTACTTTTCTTGCGGCATCTTCTTTTGTAAGTAGAAGTTGTTGGATTCTTCTGCAAGATGTTCATCCATCTGTCTCTGCTGTGCAACTGGTATCTCTTGAATTCCCTTTCCCCGCTCATGCAGTCATCTTCCGGACTTTGCGCTCGGTGCCACAAGAGAGCACAGATGTCATATCCTACTTCGAGCCGGAGGACGAGGAAGTTCTCTTGGTGCCCCAAGCCGAGGTGGAGAACTCGAAAGCCTTCTCCACCGGCGGCCAGAAGAATCACACGCCCGGCTTCCAGGCGCTGGAGCAGCCCGACCCCGAAACGGGGGTGAGCAGCAACTCCTCGGCGGACTTCCCCGCTGCCGCCCAGGCGGCGGAGATGAAGCCGGGGCCGGCTGGCGGAGCGGGGCCCTTGCAGGAAGGATCCATCGATGCCGCTGTGGCCTACGAAGTCACGGGATCCAAGGACAACTGGATAGACCGGAACCCTCCGTCCGTCATCCTCCAGCAGCGCCGCTCAGATGAAATGTAGTGGGAGATGATGATCGATGTGACCAGCAGAGGGAGCTACATGTTGCTACTGCTTTGCCAGTGTTACTTAAACTGGCAAAAGGATGAAGGGAATATACCAGGAATTATTAAGCTCTTCAATCAAATCTTCTGTCCCTGATTTTCCCCTCTTATAACCTTCCGATGTTCTACTGTTTACTTTATTTGCACTTTTTCCCATGTCCAGTAAGCAAAAAGGAACTGGAGAGATTCCCATATTTCCGGAGTTTGAACTACCTACAGAATTAGACACTGCCGCCATAAACTCAACGGGTTTACATCTGTGGGCCACACGCAACCTAAGTAGCACTGAGGGCTCTTATTTTTTAAAGCACAATGCGGCGGTGATGGGAGAAGTTTTATCTGATTGGCTATTGCTACGTTTTAGGGGGTCGGTGCTACGTTTGGTCCCCGTCTCTCATCAACTAAATATTAACATGAATGACTCTGAGTACGTTGTTGTGAAAATAAGGAGCCAGACACATCCATTGCATCGTAGAAAATAGGCTGCTTGATTCTCGCGAAGCTTGAATGAAGTGGTTGCTTGACCACCGTAATGCTTAAGCCATTGCAGGACATTTGGCCATTTAGAAGACTTTTAAAGTTGTGTTAGTATTTCCCTTGTAACAAGGGTATCCATGGTCCTTTTAAAAAAAAAAATGGAACGCTTTGTTTTTATGCTGTACAGTAAAGCAAGAAATATAATGTCACAATGTATAAAAACTTTTGAATTTGCCATCGTCCGCCAACCGTAGTGAACCCCTACAATCCCCCCCCCCCCCCGTTCGATGGGACGGCTCCTCTTTCAGAACGTGGGGTTTGAAGTAAATCTGTGTAAGATAATATAAACCGTGTTGCAGTAAAATGTACTCAAAAATGTAATGACCTGTTTTGTCAGCGAGGCATTTCTTTCTTTATTGTTTATTACGTTACCTACTGTAGTATGTGGAATCAAATGGTATTGGAACTGCTTTTTGTTATTACTCGACAGTCGGTGAGATTTTAAATGTTGATCATCGTTAAACAAATGCACTTGTCATTTGACACAGTCCAGGAATCAAATGTTAATACTGTTAAATGATCGTGGTGTTCTGTACATTGGAGCTCTTTATGTAAAGGACATTTCTGGGCATCTATAATGATAATAAACTTTTATATATATATATATAGGAAAAAAGTTGTCTTGAACCCTTTATTCAAGTTTCACCTGAGAAGTTACCTCATACACCTGTAAAGTTTCAAATGCCCGCCCCAGCTTTTACAACCTTGCTTATACAACCTATGCTCAGGATGTGCTAGTGCAGCCACAATCTGGAACAGTTTGCGGCACCTTTCCTGTTGCATTTCTCAGTTTAACCTGCATCGTTATTTTCACAGCCACCCAGGGATCTCCCTTTATCATCTAAGCCAGACTGCTCACTGCATTCACATCTTTTGAAAACAAAGAATATATAAAATACATGTATGAATAGATAATAAAGGGAGGGTGGGCATACACTTCTGTCAATACAAATTCAGTTTTAATCTGCTTTATTCTCCCGTTTCTCCCGAATGCTGCGTGGCCGGAGAACAACCACAGCAACCCCAGCTGTCTGGGAATAACAACATGGGGGAGGGTGTGGGGGGGGACTGGCTGGTGACTCAGCATGCGTGAGGTTGGACTCATGAGTCATGGGACTCACTCAACATGTTGGGACTAAAGCCTGCAATGAGGTAAAGGTCGCAAAATATGTTTCCTCGATGACCACCAGGGGGCGATCTTCGTCCGCCCGTGCGCGTAGTGGTGTGGCTGCAGATGTCACCTGCATCTCAATTTGCATGAATAAATGTCAGATCGGTGTGTCATTTGAATCATCATCGTTTGACTTTGAAAAGAAAGCAACCTTTTAACGTAGAGAAACATTCCCACAATCAGACTTCACATAGAGCCCCCCCCACACACACACACGTAAGTTTAGGAGACATCATCTTTATGTCAAGGCGACCTGCGGCTGTGTAAACACGCACAGTCTTCTGTGTATAAAGAGAATGCTGTTGAATGCAAACATGCAACCCCGCACTGATAACATCAACGGGCCTGAAAGGTCTATATTGGCCGTGGCGCGTGGCACTTTTCGGGAGGGGGGGGGGGGGGGGCGGGGGATACGCGCATCTGTCGGGCATCTGCCGCGTGGCACTGAATGGAGCAAGAGGGGGGGGGGGGTCATAAAGAGTGTGGGGCCGGAGGCAGGTGAAGGACGTGCGCATTGGCGTATTGTTGTGACACAGTATCTCTCTCTCTCTCTCTCTCTCGCGCTCTCTCTCTCTGTCTCTGTCTCTCTCTCCGTGTCTCTCTCTCTCTCTGTGGACAAACGACACGCGTCAAGTAGCACGGCTCCCTTTTTTTTCAACGGGGTGAAGAAAAAGTGGCGCGTGCCAGACCCCCCCCCCAAGGCGGTTTCTTAGTAAATTCTGCCACACACGCGTCAATATAAGACATCTTGTCCTGTTTTGTTATTCTTTTTTAGTGGCCGGAGAGGGGGGGGGGAATTAGGCAACGCACGCGAGTCTCACTGATAGTTCTCTGAAGAGCACGTGACCCGGTACCCGGGCCGAGACGGAGGATGCGAGCGCGCGCAGGTGCACCGTCAACAAGCTGTTTATTGAGGGCAAGGCACGGCTTCAGACACCGATGGGTTATTTATAGCGGGACGCTGGGGAAGTCCAATCCTCAAGAGATTGTTCCAGAGTCTTTTGCACAGGAGAGTTTATTTCCCCGTCGATTCCACCTGCTGCCCCCCCCCCCCCCACCCCGCAGCGTCCCTACCTATCGATTAGATTCGTCACTTTCACGGGAAAACATCACATGGCGCTCAACAATTACACAACCAAAGAATAGAAAGCAGGCTTCCAGGTATTCGTCAATAATAAGGTGCATAGACAAAGGGTTATAAACCTGTAGTGCAAAACAATGAGATTATAAATTAAAAGTATAAAAGTGTAGAATATGTATAAATTAGGATGCTGAAACACATTTCTATCCTCCAAATGTGAGCTTTACCGAATACTCCAAATACATTGTACCCCAATGTGTGACATTTACCTGCAGTGAAAAGGGACTTTTACGTTTTTGTGGTGATGTTGGATGTTGACACGGCTGGCAGGAATCGGTGGTGGGTGGTGCGGGGAAAGGGGGGGGGGCGAGGGGACATTTCACATTTCTTGAAAGGTTGTAATCTGGCCCCACGTGGGTTTGTCAACAAGCTCAGTGTAACTGTCCGGCGACTTTTGCTTCCACCACCCCCCCCCCCGCCTCCTTCTGGCTGCTCCGAGCCAATGGAAGGACGCATGAGCGGAAAGGACCGCCCCTTGCCGAGAAACTACGCCGATCAGCTATAAATTCGTCCGCCGCCTGCTCCGAGCTCAGAATAAACGCGAGAGACTTCACCAGACGCCACGGCGAGAGCAACGCGCTGCCTTCCGACCACCCCGATCGCGCTTGGATTATAACTATGACTCTGGAAGAGATCCGCGGACAAGAGAACGCAATGGAAATCCCGGACAGGTAAATATCCGACGCGCGGAGTGCAGCGTCGCTGCTGCCGCTTTGACGCTTCCTTGAATGAATTTCCTTTTACCCCGTTTGCCGAAGTGTGCGCAGTTTCCTAACGATGCCCATTTGTCTTCCTCAAGGGTGCAAAGTGCAGGCGCAGCCCTGGAGGAGCTGCTGCTGGCCGCTAAGAAGCAGGAGTACCTGACAGTTGGAGTTTATGAATCCGCCAAAGTCATGAATGTGTAAGTATTGCAATCCGTGAAATGCAATTATCTTTTTTTTTTCTCTTCCTTGTTTTATTTTAAGCCATACGCTTATTATAACGAATATTATCTGACTGGCGCTCCTCTCTTTTCCCCCTCAAACAGCGACCCGGACAGCGTGGCATTCTGCGTCCTCGCCACCGACGAGGAGTACGAGTGCGACATCGCGCTCCAGATCCACTTCACCCTCATCCAGGCCTTCTGCTTCGACAACGACATCAACGTGGTGCGCGTCAACGACATCGAGCGTCTGGCCGACCTCGTGAGCGCGGGCGAGCCCGGCGAGCCCAAGGACGCGCATTGCATTCTTGTCACGGTACGTTGCCCCGCACGCAACCGGGGAAGGGGGGAGGAGGGGGGCGGGGGGGGGGGGGGGGGGCGGGGGCGGGTGTCTGATCATTGCGCACACGCAGCCCAGTCAGCGCGTGTATGGCTCTGGAGTCCCGGCTCTAAATGTTCATTCTTCATTTGTTTGCAGAGCCCCAGTGCGAACCCGTGGAAGGACCCGGCTCTGGACAAGCTGAGTGTGTTCTGCGAGGAGAGCCGCAGCGCGTACGACTGGGTGCCCACCGTCACGCTCCCAGAGCGCTGAAGGGACACTCCGTCGAAACAACGCTTCACATGATGATGGTGATGATGAAGAAGAAGAAGAAGATGATGGAAAGTCAAGGAGCTGAGACTCAGTTGGGGATTGAGCGGAGGGGGCGGCGGCAAGCCTCTCTGCCTCACGTCTGGATTAAGAGGATGTGGCTGTAACCCACCCTACTTCCCCCCCCACCCCCCTCACCCCCTTGCAAGAGAACAAGCTTCTAGTGCATACTGGGTCGGCAAGTTGCTTCTGGGTCAACCCGAGGGAGGGATCCGAGTTCAGAGGTCAAGTGGGCAGTCGAAGATGGAGGGGATCAAAGAGCATGATGGACACTGAGGAGGAGTTTGAACGTGCTGCATAGTGCACGCATAGATGACGAGCGGCGCCCTACGTAGAGGGCAATGGGGGACCGGGCAGGGCAAGGTTTCAGAGACTTTGCGAGAAATGGACTTGTGCAAGGGCCCGAAACCCGGACTGAATTTCATTAGATGGGAACGAGGAGGATGCTGGTCCCGAAGAGGGCGTCTGAAAATGTCTAAACGGACTTTACTTTTCTTTACCAGCGCAGAAATCAGGGACTTCTTGGAATAGAGCACAAACTCTGCCTGCTCATCCTGATCTGTGCTGCGTGTGACACTTTGTCACAGACTCATATTTTGACTTTCAAATATGCAACATTGTTCGAATTGTACTCATTTCTTAATGTTTTGTGAATAAAACAATTTAAATCCAACTCCGTCCTGTCTTGTCAATAACGTTATTTCTATTTTTTTGGCCTGAATCTTCACAGACCATTGGCACACTCCAAAAAACCGCGGTTGGCTTCAATGCAGCAGAGTGGGAAGTTACAGCAGTTTGCGTAGATATAGAAGCACCAGGAAGTGTTGCACGACCTCAATTACACGCATGACGGGAAGAAGTAAAGACAGTAAGATGTGGGCGGCCGTGAAAGAGAGAACGAGACTGATTAAAGCGAGCGAGAAGTTACGACATAATGATGCTTGTGACATGTGTTCTTTCCAGGCGCTGACCTTATACCTCTCGTACCACCAGCTGCCTCATACAACAGCTTGCACAATCGCTGCAGCCAGAACCGATGCCGAGCTTGGGAGGTGTGGGGGGGGGGGGGTGCAGCTTTGCAGTTTTCTTTTGTCTCCTGCGCACCAGCGGCTGAGTCCGTAGGAGCCCGTGTGTCAGTGGGTAGTGCGCTGAGTCGGAGGAGTTTTGTGCAGCCAGGTGGAACATCAGAGGTGGGCTTGTGGGGGAATCTGAAATACTGCACACGTGGTTTGACGCTGTGTTGAATAAATGCTGCAACAGTTTACAATTCGTGCAACACACACACTGAGGGGGGGGGGGGGGGGGGGGGGAATGAGTGGTTTTTGTCTTCCTGTAGACATGCACGACTACACACACACACACACACACACACACACAAAGTGAGCTGCCGCAGAACGAGGGTCATCGAGATCATCAGCGGCAGGCAAGGGGAAGCGCGTGCGAGTGTTGCGGTTCGGAGCCGAAGCTGACGGTAGAAGGGAGGCCCACATCAAACAGATGAGCATACTTCAGAGGAACTCGATGTATTTCGTCTCGGCAGGAACATCTCCCCCCCCCCCCCCACCCCTCCACCCCTCAAGCCCCCCGCAGATCTCCCGCCAGCCGCCGGTCGACCCTGCGTGTGCGCACGCACGGACACGCAGGTGGATGGCGCGCACAAAAGAACCACGCGGGGCGGATCAGCAAAGGGGGCAGTCCTTCCCTGCTCAGACCCATCTCGGGTAATTGCTCAGCGTTCTAAGAACAGAGGAAGCTTCCCCCCCCCCCACAGAATTACACAGACACACAAAAAGTTGTAAAGAAGCAATGGAGGGACTTTCCTTCGTGCATTAATATCTGCAGGGGTAGGCCTACGGGAGACCAGAGTAATTATCATTAGATAAAACTAGTCATTTTCTCACTTGCGGTTTCAAAAGTAACTCGTTTGGGAGTAACGCTGTTGTGAGACACCCTGATAGGACCGATGTGGCTTGTGGAGATGGTGTCTGTGGATGCTGCACTCTAAGTCTCGGGCATAAACAGTGAAAGAAGAATGTTTTGAAAAAGACAACAATAGCGGTATCAATCATGTCTGGTCTTGAAGAACAAACCTTTAATGCTGCAGATGAGAGCCTGCTATCTCAAGAGCATGAATGTTGTGGTTTTACATTAGTTCCAGATAAACAAAAAGTGCATGGAAGTCAAGTCTATTGTTGACTTCCTAATTCTCGACGCACTTCACTTAACAGTTACGCCTGTGGTCTTTGCTATTGATACAATTCTTCTACAGATTTCTGTAGCAGCAACTCACGCAGGCCCTATGGAAGACCACCACAACAACAACAACAACAACAACAACAACATGGCTGGCAGGTGCAGCCACTTCTGTGGGCCAGCAGAGAATAAAAAAGAAAAGAAAATGAGTCTATTGTAAAGGGTTTGCTCGCCTCTGCTGCTGCTGCTGCTGCTATTTATATGACATTAACAAACATATTCTCCCCCAAGAGCCACAGTCCAGACTGTAGAGGCCGCCTGGCTGTCTGCGAGAGGTCCGAGCCAGAGCTGGTTTAGGGCTACGACAGACCGAAAGGGAGGGGAGCCACACCAGACTGATGTGTGCTCATCTGGCTTGGAACCAGAACTGTGGCGTGGAAAGATGGAAGACATCTAGCAGCCGTCTGCTCCAGACTGTTTCCTTTTGCTTCCTACGAGAAGTGCTGATGATGAGTTTCCCTCACGTTCTCATGGGCCAGACAGAATCTCTAGTTCATCCACGATGAATCTACCAGAACAGACAGAATATTTAGTGAGATCTCTGAAGATCTTTTAAGAGCTTCTACGACACGTTTGCCGTAATCCACTCTCTTGTCAGGAGTTTGGTGAAAGCAAAATCCACCTTTGAGCGCCTCTAAATCTCACAAATGAACACATAACGGGGGCAGAGCTTATCTCCGGAACTCTTTAACAATCTGTAAGTCGTTTTTCCGAGCAGAATTATTGAGCGATTTAAATAAAAAGTCCCAAAGGGAACTCGCAACCTCACTCATGTTTGACAGCAATTCTTTCCCCTGTCCAGACTGTACATCTTTCACTGTACTATAACACTGTGTTGTTATGGTACCACACAATGCTCTGTTGAAATGTTGCAGTGCATGTTTCCATTTTGGGACCTGATTCCCAGACTCGTGGTTCAACGGTAAACACTAAATGCCTTGGATGTTTTTTTGCTAGAGTGATACTCCGCCCTTCCCAGAGTGATTACTTTCATGGGAATCTGTGGGCCCTTCTTCCCATTCCCTCGTCCATCTCACTTACAGTAACCACAGCGAAGATGAGATTACACAACGAGCTGGCAGGCAGCATCCCTTCTCACCCCGCCCGTCTCTGAGCCCCCCCCCCCTCTCCCTCCCTCTCTATCTGTGGCCTGATTGGTACCATGAGCTCATGGCCCGGCTGCCTCTAGCAGGCAGAGGGAGAGAGATGGATAGATGGACGGCTGGTGTTGGGTGTCTCTAATCTAAGCGTGTGTCACTCACCGCAGTACCAGAGGCAGCGTGGTGAGCCAGCACAATGTGAAACTAGCAAAAGTTCTTAGATTCTCAGCAGCAGGGAATTTTCTCCCTGCTGCTGCTGCGGGTGCTGCTGCGGCGGCCCAGCTCAGCAACATGCGATCACACCCACGCAGCAAAATTCTTAGAGTTCACTTTACGGCGTTAGGCGAAAGTGTTGAAGTGCAGAGTTGAAATCACACTGCAAAAAGTTGATTAAACTGTTACAGAGTCAATTGTACGAAAGAGCTGGAGTCGCTATCCAGTGTCAAGGACTTGGGTTTTTGACTCTACAGAAAGTGTATTTAACACTCTAAATCTGTATCTTATTTGCAACACTTCGTAGAGTTAAATTAACTCTTTGATAGGTTTGAAATGTAAATGCACACCAGTGTCACACTTCTGTAGGTTATTAACTCTACGTACAGTGTATTTAACACTGAGCAGATTTATTTTTGACACCAAATTCGAGTTCAAATGGAATCTCAATTTAGCTGAAATGTGCTGTGTAGGCAGCTGCTGGTGAGAAATCCCCATAAGACTCTCTCTGTGACCTGACGAAAGCTTTTTTTTGGGGGGGGGGGGGGGGTGTTGTGGTTTCAGTTAGGCTGAGGTAGCTGTGCATTTTGAGAAGCGCGCACACACACACACACACACCTGGGGCCTTGCGGCGTCCGCAACACACTGGGGTGACGTCAGGTGATCTAAACCTTTCAGTTTAGAAGAAATGAAGGCGGTTGTAGAACCTATAATCAGAAGAAAACAGCTGTGTGTGTGTGTGTGTGGGGGGGGGGGGGGGGCTCAGGGAAAGGTGACCAGGTTCCCAACAGACACACCTGACCTACACCTATTCAACACGTCCGATTGGGGAGTAGAGTGACACACAGCAGGTCGTTGCAGATTAGGTCATGACAAATACTTAACTGCTACCAGGGGGGTGGGGGGGGGAATGCAACTCTTGGCTATCTGGTTGAAGCCAATGAGGCTATTGTCATAAACATATCCGCTGCGTTGGGAGTTTTACATTTTTGAAACAATCCCACCAGTATTTCTGCAGCACATGATCATTTGGATGTTTGTTTTCAAATTGTTATGTCGGCAAAATTGCCCAGGGATTGCATCAGGGTGTTTGTTCAGTAGCAACTGAGTGGATTTGACTGGATGAAATGTGGGATTTCTGAGTGCAATGTCCATATTATGAGTATAAAAGGATTGTGCGATGCCCTGTATTGCATTATTTTAAAGAGCTTATGATGGGAGCCATGATAGCAGGGACTAAATCTCAACAGCTATATTTAGATCACATGGTCCAGGTACCAGAACTCTTACATGATCCCGCTTCAGGTTTTTTCACATCCCCTGAACAGAACAACGATGACACCAAGTGCTGAATGATAATAAAGATGACTTAACTAATCTAACGAGTCAAGAAGGCGAGCCAAGTCCGAAAAGGAATAATCTGATGCCAAATGGATTGATAGGAGGCTACAGCGCGGCCCCCTGTGCATAAGCTGCAATGTGTTAAGTGTAAAAGGCAAAGGCTATTTCGGGACATTTGAAGCGGCTCAGAGAGTCTTAAAGTCTCACCTAGTGTGTTCTGGCACAAAATAGAAGAAGGGAAGATGAGTCTAGAAGGTGAAAACGGAAAAACAAGCCAAATATAGCGACAAATGACTTCAGATGAAACCTCCAAAGATTGTTATCATTCACGGTACTTTATTTAATGAGAGCGGGCATGTTTTGATCCCTTGTGCAGGATCCCTCTGTTCCCCTGTCTGCCTCTGCATTCCATTCATATTTTCTGCTTTACTGTAGCTCCAAGACTGGCCAAGGTGGGGTGATCCTAAGTGATTTGCCAAATATGGGGAACAGCCTGTAACCTCCGCTGGGGTTGACGCATTGCTAACATAGCTGAGCTTATCCTCCCAGAAGCACATGTACTCGAAGCCGTGCCAGGAATCCACAGGTCTTCACAGTCCCACAATCCTCAAGTATGGAGCAGCAGGCCGCAGAGAAAAGAGAGGACACAGAGGCTGCAGATCGACACAAGTGGAAAATGCAGGAAAGCTGTGAGCTATTTTCTCATCTGATGATGCGGTCTCTGTTCGGTCTTGGCACGCAGACAGAGAGGGCAGACTGGACCACGGGGGGGGGGGGGGGGCGATTCAAGGGTAGATAGGAAGGGTGTCAAAAAAAAGATAGAGATGGATGCATTGCATGCATGGTGAGCATTCCAAATACCATCACGCTGATGTGTAAAACTATGTGGGGCCAAACAACGTCGTATCTGAAATAGCAACGGCGCGTCGCGCGGATCGTTTCGTTCAGGAGCAGCTCTGGAGCACGCGGGAGAGAAGGAGAGAAACAGGAAGACTCGGTTCGCTGATGAGGAACTATTCAGTCGATGAGTGAAGGAAGAAAACCAATTGGAAAAATAGGAGCTGAATGTTCTCACTTTTAAGGAAGTTCATAACCATTTGAGAGATGTCAAGGCAGCATGACATTTTTACAGAGCAAGAGCGCAGAGTAAACAGTCGGACTGCCTTTCTGCTTCCAGTGCATATGCTAATTACAGGCCCGTAGACAGAGAGAGAGAGAGAGAGAGAGAGAGAGAGAGAGAGAGAGAGAGAGAGAGAGAGAGAGAGAGAGAGAGAGAGAGAGAGAGGGCGATCAGCCGGGGACACGGCCTGCCCTGACCCGGGGAGAAAATGCGAGATGGAGTGGGTGGTTAGGAGGGAGGGCAGGATGGATGGATGCGAGAAGGGGTGTCACGCGGCCCTCGCAAGCGGACAGCTCCGAGCGCTTTGCGCTCAACAGAAGAGGGGCCGGGGGGGGGGACAGAGGGGCCGGGGGGGGGGGGACAGAGGAGCCGGGGCGGGGGGACAGAGGAGCGAGGGGAAGGGGGGCACCGGGATGCCTGACGAGGGCCTTATTTGCTGGTTGTCGTCACGCCGCTACAGGTCAGGGTTATTAGGGGGGGGGATGATGATGATGACGACGCGGCATGACAGCCTCCAGCTCGCGCGCAAACAAGTCAACTTCCCTCGTGTGTAAATGTGCAATCGTGGATTAATCATTGTCCTTCTTCATATGCAAGACCTTGACAACAAAAGGCACGTGGTAATCTCAGCCCCAGGGGTAAGAACACGGTATTGAACCACAACATGTTTCCAGTGTTTCCCGTAAGCCCGTGGGGGAGAGGTAAAAAAAATAAATAAAAAATGCTCCTTGAACCACTGAGGCGTTGCGTAATAACAAGACCTGGACTGTCCACGTTGTTGGCAGCATATCTTATCTACGGCGGTCTCTGCTCTAACTGCAGCTTTACCGGCGGATCAAAACAAACAGCAGCTGGTTTGCGACTTTTCACTCACTTCACTTATCTGAGCCGCCAGCTGCAGAGAGGAACGGTGTGTCGGTGCAGGTGATTGCCACAAACCGAAACAGCTCAGATTCAAGGGTCTGAGTTTCTTTCACGCACGGTAAAAAAAAAAAACATTAGCACCTTTGCACATGTGCGGCGTTTCAATAAAATTCTTCCCAGAGGGCGGCTTGAAAATGCAATTTGAATTTTGCGCAGGGCACGAAAAAAAGAGGAGAGACGTGTTTTTCAAGGACTTTTAGAGGGAGTGATGCAATTGCCCCTCTTCCTTGCACTCTGAGTTTCTTTTTTTTTTTCTTCATAGCAACGCACCATACTTAACCCAGTAACACACTGAGGGCGCATGGCAACAGCGCTTCACCCTATCTCTGCACCTCTACACTGCTCCATGCGACCGCAAAGCACGCAGCATGGCATCTGAACAAGGCCCCCCCCGTTTGTACGGGGTGCGCTGTCATCGGTGCAAAAACAAAAATAAGCTCTTTTTGTTTTGCCGGTGTTACTTAATCTGCAGGGATGGAGGAAACCGCGGTGGAGGGACACAGTGAGAGCGGGCGAAGAGGAGGGGGAAGGGGCTCCGCTCAGAGGCTCGGGGCACCAGCCAATCGGAGGGCGCGATCGGTTACAGGCAGGCGTAAACAGGAGTTGTTGCTGTTGGTAACAGAAATCTCATTGGCTGTTGGGAGTTCTTGCTCAATGGGATAGGTGTCTCGGCGTGTGGGTATTTTGATCACTGTTATGAGCGTGTTTATCGGCTGTTATGTGCGTCAATAACCTTGTTTTTCTTCCCTCATCTCTTTCCACTTAGAGGGGAGGTCTTGTAGTCCAGCCATAGAGGACTAACCATAGTAAAACTATTGTGTACCAAACCTCCTGAACTTTGGATACCATTAGCTGCCGGCCTAAGGAGGAAAGGCCACGTTGTACTAACTGTGCTGCAGAACTGAACACAGCAGTATGATGGAACATCCCGTAAAGGGACAAGGGTTAGAGGGGAGATATGACGCAGGAGCAGAGGTCGTTGACACCTGTATCCGAGTCACCACAGTGACGAATCGCTGTTTTGGTTCCCTATCATGCATTTAATGATCAACAATATTCATATATCAATTATAACAATGATGATACCACTAGTCCTACTGCTGCTACTGCTACCACTAAAAAAGAGTAGCAGTAATAATAATGGTAAAAAGAGTAATAATAACTATAAAATAAAAATAATTTTGCAGAAGTAATAACCGTATAGTAGTAGTTTTTAGGTAGCTTGTTTAAAATCATAAAGTCATTACACAAAAACAGCAGAATAACAAGTGGGCCAGGAGGTCGGCCTCAGTCGGCCTGCACACAGCGCACACTGTGTTTACCACACAGTCAACCCGCACATGTCGGGTTTGTTGACATGCACTTCCTTCCCGAGGAGGGGCGGCGCTACGCACCCGGCATTCCAATGTTGCTTTGGAAACAGGGATCCCGTGGCAGCCAATGGGAGGGCGGGGTATTATGACATGTGTGTTTGTGAATTAATAAAACAGTATCTGGCAGCGGATTGACTGTAGGGGGATTTTTTTAATCAGCTCACTAAAGGAAGAAAACACACTGGGCAATAATACCAATGATTAAACAAGCACACGCCGCTAAGCCAATTAAAAATCAACAGTCTAATCTCCCATCGAAGGCTTGTGCATCTGTTTTCATGGGTGTGCATTGCGATAAACACACCCCTTGAGGTGGCTCTTGTTTTTGTTTTTTTGAGACAGAAACGTTTTAATCATTTGAATTTTTTTCAACCCGAGGCTGCTATTGCGGTTCCCGTGTCAGTGTCTGTTTGTGTGTTTTCTTGTTTGTGTGGTCATGAAGATGTTTTTCGGTATTCAGCTGCTATTGTTATGACGGGGGGGTTGATTGCTGGTTCCGTCACTTGTTTGAGGCTCCTTTTACCGTCA
Organism: Pungitius pungitius; assembly: GCF_949316345.1. NCBI lineage: Eukaryota > Metazoa > Chordata > Actinopteri > Perciformes > Gasterosteidae > Pungitius > Pungitius pungitius. Next base: position 2,729,799 of record NC_084904.1, read on the forward strand.
GGCACTCGTTGTTTTCCAGTGACCATCGCTGGGAACGCACACAGAAAACAGAAGCTCCGCTATCTGGCCAATCAGAAACAAAAAAACAAAACTATCCCAATGTGGACTTTTGGGATCGTTTAACCGTACCAGCGGATTGCAAACATTTTCATCCGTTCGCGGAGTTGTAAAAGACTGAAAGGCGTGTAAGTGTGGTCTGTGTTTTCATGCGTTTGTGTGTGTGTGTGAATGGATGTACACAGCAGGAGCCACGTGTTACCTGCTACACAGGATGCAGCTGCAGCAAGTAAACAGTGGCTTCATAACAGTGAAGTGAGTGTGTGTTTTCCAGTGTATTTCCTCAAAACAGGGTGTCTTTGTTACTGCCATCTATCCTTTGTTCCTTCTGTCGGAAATCGAAGAGCAGCTCGTCAGATGGATGCGCCCTCAGGGCAGCAGAGAGGTAATCTAATCAGAAATCCAAGCTCTTCTTCTCTCTCAGTCACTCTTTGTCCACACAAAGCATTTCAGCGCAATCACGTTTGCTTAATCATTAGAAAACTGGGGGACTTTGTATTTAGGTGACAGTTTGTCCTTAGCGGTAATACTGACGGACACATCAGGATTCATCTTGTGAGCAAGAGGTTTCTTTCCAGATTTAGCGTGTTGTATGCTAAGGCCACCAAAGAAGGGGCTGACCCTGGTCCAGTTTGATGTCCTGCACTCCAGAAAATATGAAAGGAGAAAAAAAAGAGAGCACAAAGCAGGCTCTTTCTTTGGTCACATTTAAGAAACAAAGAAAAGGGATAACCAACCAAAACATCCTCCTCAACTCTACCCGGCAACCACTGTACACAGACTGCGAGCCAGCTTGTTTCTGTCCTAACAAATGCAGGCATGCATTGTATGTCACAGACAAAGGACCCAGACAGAAAGGGCCTGTAAGTTGGTCAGTTTGCATGTACTGTGCTGTTTGATTGCAGGTAGGAGGAATCAGGAAGTTTTCTATCTGCTGTTTGTCTTGATGGAATAATCATTTGTTCTGCAGTGTCTTTGTGTGCAGCTCTTGTGTGTGTGTGTGTGTGTGTGGGTGGTCACTACGATGCCGATATAAATGAAGGGGGGGGGGGGGGGGGTTCAGTGTGGGCAAGCTTTATTCACAACCTTCGGGCAAGACAAACTCTCACTGACGTCTGAGTTGGAAAGTGACAAAGACCGACTTTGTTGTGTTTGTGGGCGAACTGAAAGAAGGCAGCCTTTGAGCGACCGGCTTCGACTGCGTATGCATGTGGTCGTGTGTAGGTCGCCGCACGGGGTGTGAAGTCATATGCGAGCGTGTGGGAACTTTAACTCCCACTAGCTACGAAGGGGCGTCTCTGCAGCCTTGAGACCATGATGCCAGAATCCGCAGGATGGCGAGAAGCCCCGATTCTGTCTCTCTTAGCGTCTTTCTTTCTCTTCAACGCAGCACGAGGCTCTCTCTCTCTCTCTCTCTCTCTGCACTATTTCCAACACACTCAAAATAAACAATAGCCCCACTCATGCTGCCGCGCTCCTCCTACTCCTCCTCTCAAGGTGTGCTGGCCTATATTTAGTGCGTGTGCGTGCAGTCTGCCGCGCGGAGCATTTCGTGCCATACTACGTCCTTTCAGCTCTCCCGGCCAGACATGAGTTATCTCCCATTCAACAACAAATCCTCTTTGTTGGCCGTGGATTCAGAAGCAGTGAATGTCTCTTTCAAACACTGGCATAGATGCACCCCCCCCCCCGAGGGCACGCTTCCTTTTGATGTGGATCTTACTCAGGCATACAGAGCGTGGCAGGTGTGAGTCGCCCCGTCAGGTGTGCGTGTAGGAGAACAAACGAGCGTGGATGTGTCATCAGCCATATGGCTTTTTAGTTGCTAACTACCCACCAGGTCTGCCCACTCAAGCAAATCCGCCTCCATATAGATACACGCTGGCTCCCCCCCCCCCTCCCCGTCTCCAAAGCAGCTGCACGTTTTAGAAAAACACACTGACTCTGGTGAGCGTGCTGCCAGGGGCAAATCACAGCGCTCTCTAGGCAGATGCTCCGCCAATCGGGGGAACGCAATCACCAGCTCGGCCAATCTGGGATGGAGAGAGTGGGAGAGCCAATCAGGGCAAGGGCCAGACACTGAAGCAGTTAGAGATAGAGATAAACCAATCAGGACCTGGAGACCAAATCAATTGATGTGTTGTTTTTTTGAAGCTCTGCTGAGAAGTTCACCTTTAAAGTCAAACATGCAATGACTCCATGCACTCACTTGGTAATCCCGGCTTTATCGCCGTTAATACACAGGGAGATCCAAACTCACACATGAGCGGTGTGCCTCAGAACAAGTTTTTTCTTTTTTTCTTTCACAAACTGAAAACCAACAGGTCTGCGACGTATGTTGCAAGATGATGAAATCGCAGGACTAGGCAGAGCAAACGGCACGTTGAAGTCTGCTTTGTTTGTGCGCACGCACCCGTTTGTGTTTCAGTAAGTGTGTTTTGTCACAGGTCCGACTTCATGGACAATAAAGTTGAGAGGCGTGTCATCGGCACACGTGCTGCCAACTGTTGCCGAGACACAAAGCGGACATAAAAAACACTTAACTGACTGTGAGGGTCCACCCCCCCCCCCCCCTCTTCCCCATGGCCACGGCACACTCCAAAATCATGAGCCACACACGCCCTCCTATCCTGGCCCCATTGTCCTAAATGAATGAGCGGAGGAGTGTGTGTGTGTGTGTGTGTGGACAGCTGGCTCACTGGCTCCATCAGTAGCAGCTGCCCCAACCTCAGGCCCTCGGGGTGGAACAGTGCAGATTAGAGGGTGGCTGGGATGGAGTGTGTGTGTGTGTCTGTGTGTGCGTGTGTGTGGCCGTAAGCGAGGACGTAAGGCTGAGGCCTCATCCTCAACGAATGGACCAGAGGACCCCCTCCCCGTCTTTGTCCCACCTCGGTGTCATTTCCGTTTTTTGTAACCCTGCGGAAATAAAAGGAGAACACATATTTTGACCAAATAAAAAATGAGGATGCACCGTTATTGGGCACAGGGGGAGACAGAGGGGTAGCGAGAGGAAGACAGACAGCCAAAGTAGCCAGCGACAGTCGGTCCAAAAGGCTAGACAGCAGCATGGAGACAGCGGGCCGGCGTGGAGGGTTTTGGGCCCCCACTGGCTGCTGAGGGGGGGGCGGCCACGGTGGCTTAGCGACAGCTGTTACTCCCGCCTATAGGATATTTGAGCCAGGCCCTTTCAAAAAGCCAAGGCTATGAAGGAGAATAAGGGTTCCACTTTTCCTGCTGAGTGTGTGTGTCTGTGTGTGTGTGTGTGTGTGTGCGAGCTGGAGAAGGAAAATAAATAAAGAGCTTTTGAAATAGATGGGTGTGGATTCCTGCCAAGACATAAAAAGCGGCACACTTCACCCCAAATGTCAAAAAGAGCAGTCTGGCCCGACTGATAGGAGGGAGGGAGGGAGGGAGGCAGGCTTGCACCACCTACAGACCCATTTGGAGCCCTGTCCTAATTCATGTTGATTTATTAAGACACAGCAACATCCTCAGGAAAAGCACCACGGCGTGTTGACCCAGAGGAGTCATCCAGGGCGCAAAAACACGCTATTTGCACAGCGATAAGGGCTCGTGAGACTCTTGCAAACGCACCGTTCTGGCGCGCTGCAGAGCCTTGAAACATCTCGAAGAGCCCACAGTGCTTAGGAACAAGAGTATTGAGTCATATGTTTGCAAAACTCCAGGACGTGGAGATTGACGACGGAAAGGGGATATATGCGGTGGATTCTCACAAGAGAGATAGTGTATGACGCATCGTAAATAGCGCTGTGAGACTCCCTGACCCTTTACAGACAATTGTGCAAAGTCTTTCCCCATGATTTTATTATCTGATTTAATCAGATGCTCGCGCAAGACCGGCTCCCAGCTGATTGCTGGATGTAGATTCTATTTACACCCTCCACTGTCCCGTCCTCCTCCCAACGTCTTCCAAAAGGCACAGCAAACCCAGTGACCCCTGTTGCCAAGGCAACACGTTAGTCTGATACAGACTGACGGCTCTATTGAGGGACGAGCGCCGCTTAATTAGGGTGAGGGATGCCCCAGAAATTAGAACGACGGTTGATTCAATTAGCGAGCCTTTGTCTGCGCCTTGTTTGTGACACACATTGCTGTTAGCCTTAAACCCAAAAGTCGTTTGTCTTAACACATATCTCGGCCAAAGTAAATAAACGAGAGAACAATGCTTCCTTTTTTTTTTTTTTTTTAAATAGAGGGTAATGTGTTCTATGAGGGTATTTGATCCCACATGGCGCAGTGGGAGCCGGGTAATGAACGCCGTGGTGCATTCAGGGGATGCCAGAGACGGTGTTCAAAGTTATTCTAACAGCAGCAACTGTCGGCTGTGTCTGAGCCAATCGGAAAGGCTGCCAGGGAGCGGCGAGGCAATCAGCTGGAAGCAATCTCCCCGCAGGAGGGAAAGGACGAGACCGGCTTCAGACGTTTCATTTCATTATTCCTGCGTAGTGGCGCATTGCACAGAATAAACAAAACGCGCTGTGATCGCATTTTCTCCAATGTCGTTGAGGTCCAAGTCACAAGCCCGTCTTCACGTAACAGTTGACCATGCACTTTACAACGTTTGGACCTTGAAGATGGCGAAGGTTTGGAACAGCTGCCTCCATCGCAGTTGATCTGAGAAAACACATTAGTGAGGAGAGGTTGATTCCCCGCTCAGCTGTCAGGGAAACGTTTTGCGTGTTTGGCAGATATCGTCGGAAATGATTCGGCAGGGTAATTATGGAGTAAACAGGACATGTATTAAGGTGTTTATTTTTCACTCCTTTGCACTTTGAAAACTAGATTAGAAAAAAAGGCAGCATAAGTCACCTGGACCCACATGTGTGAGTGACTGTAAGATCAAGTAATTTAAAGTGCTGTATGGCACAACTTTTTATTTTAATAAAGGATCAGTCATAGAATATAACACAAACACGCGTGCATACACACTACTCGGCTAGTTGTACCTCAAATGACCCTAACTCATGTTGGTTAGGCTCATAATAATTTCGTCAGTCCATTTGGGTAATTAGCAGTAGGTAATAGATTTGAATCAATGACTATGGTCATAATCTCGATAGCAGGATATTGCCTGAACATACCTGGTCTAACTGCACAATGTGGCCCAAGACACATACAAGAAAAGACCATTTTAATATAAGAAATAACAAATAAAATCAAACATACTTCTTAATGTGCAACATACGAGGGATTAGTTACCAACATAATAGTATGCAAAACACTTTTCTTGCACTCTCCTGTGTTACGTTCAAGAATTGAAGACTCTGACAGTCAATAATCTGCGATATATTTGGGGAAGTATTGTATTGCTGTGTCTTTTTACCTTCAACTAATACCACCTTCAGGGATCCTCAGTCTCATTTAAGAAAAGAAATCATTCTGCTTTTTGCAACTCTGCATATGCACTCCATTACTCCAATAGGATTATGATTTCAAGGATCGACAAAACATCAATAAAATCAACCTCTCCCATGACACTATTACTGATCCTGACCCTCGACAAACCGTCTCCATCTCACCCTGTCAGTACATTTCCATCAGCACACTGATGACGATCATGCGATGCCCCTATTTACCACCGAATCATTATTAACAAACAGAGACAAACCGTGTCAGGGATGGCCTTTGACACAGAGGAACTCCAGGCACCTGGCCTGCTTTTCCTGACACACTCCACTGTCTGTTTCTGCTGCAAATCTGTCAGATGGGTATCTGACTCCGATGACAGATTGGGTGGGAAAAATACAGAACCAATCTCACACACACACACACACACACACCTGTTCTCAACAAACATAAGGCACGCTTCTGCTTTTGTCTCTGCAAGCATACACAAGTGGATGCGCATGCGTAAACACAGAAGAAATACCCTGCCAGGGGTACGATTGTCATTTGACCCCCCATATCTCCAATGTTTGCCCTCACAACAGCACACGCCTGCTGCATAGCTGATAACAATCTGTCTACCTCGCTATCTGACTCTGTTCCTGCGCCTACCTGTCGGTCGCCGCCGTTTACCGCCGGCCCAGCAAGCACTGTCCGACCTGTCTGCTCCTGCTAAAGCCCTGCGTTAACAAGGCACGCCTATTAGGAGCCCCTCCGATCTATGTCCTGATCGCAGATTGAGGGCAACCGGTCTTTCCTGTACATCATTCTGTCCGTCAATGCACCACCAGCTCTTTGTGTTTCATAGACGGACTGCTTGATCTAATCAGCGCGATCCAACGTCTTACTTTCCAACGATATAATGCTTACCTCCAACGACATAATGCATGACCTCATGGGTGGAAAAAAAGCACTTTACAAAAATGCTGTGAGTGCAAACAAAGTGGCAGCTTGTGAGAACGCTTGAACGCACGATTAGCATCAAAATATAAACATGGATGATTCCATTTCATGACAATGTGAAACGATCCGTTTAATCTCCATGTTGTTGGGTGTCTTCATGTTACTGTTTGTGTGCACCTTTGTCAAAATCTCTGTAATCCTGAAACAATCTGCAACAAACTTTTATTAATTTCCATCAGATAACAACAACTACTTATTGAAACCGAGACAGACAGCATGGAGCACTCAAACAGGCAGAAACATAAAACTGATGACATTGGCTTGAGGCAACATGTTGAGACTTCACAAGACTCTATAGCTTAACATTGCTGCAACAAAGACAGGTGCACGTGTGTGTATATATGTGTGTTTGGTGCAAACACTGAGCTGAAGCAAACCCAGCTGCGCACATACCAAACCCAGCTGGAAAAATCAATGCAGCGCTACATTGTACGGGCACAAGAAAATAAGGAGGTACGGTGCGCAGTGGCTCTATTCAAAAATGAAGCTTTTTTTTCTTACATCTTGAGTGCAGGCTTGGCTTCTCTGGCTTCACCAATGTGAACTCTCTGAGACGTGAGCAAACGTACAATACTTGTGTGTTGGAACCTCCCACAGAGAGGAGCTGCTTTGCTGAGCGCGTAGATACATAATTCAAAAACTTGAATGTATCAAGACCAAATCACATACAGTATGTGCAATCAGACATGTGGAATATGAAATACTATGCATTCCTTCAAAAGGTTCTTGGAAGCATTTAATAAAAAAAAAAGGCCCTTGGAAAGATGAAAGAACTTTTTTGCAAGGAATGTAGGGGCACTCATTAGGGTTATATGATGTGAGATTCAACCATGCGCAGCAAGGCTTCTTCTTTAATCTACTCATGCACTTTTTTCGAGCGTGTGTGCGATGCCGCTCACGCACATGTGACAGGTAAGCCGCCGCGCCGAGAGGATTCAACACCGTCTCCTTAACCTCGGGAGCCAGGGGCTTCTTGCAGCTCCGGGGACGGAGTGTTTTGTTAACTCTGCCCCATCTGACAAATGCTCGGTATTTCTCGTATGGGGCTGAGTCGAGGGTGTGAAACCGAAACGCGGCTTTGGCACACTCTCACACCTGGGTAACAGTACACGCGACCGGTCAACGCTGGACCATGAGCCCCGCTGTGGAAGATGAGACAGAGGGGTGGGTACAAGGGTGAAAGATCAGCCTCGCACTCCTCCGAGAAATGAGCCCGGCCCTAATCCTCGAACCCGGAGGGGGGGGGGGGGGGGGGGGGGGGGGATTCCCGTGGCCTTTTCGATGGACTAGAAGAGGTTGAGGGTTGAGGAGAAGACGGAGGTGAGGTGAGAAGTAAAGGCGAGGTTTTGGATACCTCTGTGAAATCCAAAGAACGACAGGTTCTGTGTCAAAGAGTGCATGTGTGTGTGTGTGTGTGTGTGTTCTGAGTGTGTGTGTGTGTGTGTGTGTGCTTGCAGCAGCTGCCAGGAAAAAAGCGCTGCGCGGTGACTTCCAGCGAGATCAGACGAGAGACTGGAAAGTCCAAGCTGACTCACCGCTCTGTCACCTGCACAAAAATGTAGCGACCCCAGCAGGAGAAACAGAGAGAGAGAGAGAGGGGGGGGGGGGGGGGGGGGAAGAAAGACAGACAGACAGGAAGACACACCAAAAAAAAAAAGCAGACAGAACGCAAACACGCAGCCGGCCGGCTGAGGTTGCGTTGATGTTTGCTGCCAGCTTTCACCGTGGAGCCAAACAAAGAGCACGCCACTGACCCCCCCACCAGCCTCCCCTTTTCGGGTGTTGAGCAGAAGAGCGTAAGATGTTTGAGGGCTTTGAAGTCTGAAAGTCAGAGAGAGAGAGAGGGGGGAGAAAAAAAAAAAAAAGAAAAAAAAAAGGATCTTGAGGAGAACAAATGCTTTGATCGTGTGTCAGGGAGTTTTGGTCTTTGTTAAAGAGATGAGTGAGTTAAAATAAATCCGGCGTTCTGGTGTCGTCTAAGTCTACACTGGGCGGAATACGGTGCTTTTGTCTGACGTTTGAATCACTTTGGGGTATAGATTAGTTGATAGATTGGGGGTTTGGAATATCGTCTCTTGAGTGAAAAGACAACAAATAGAGAGTGATCCTTTGTCAAATGATACATTTAGTGGAGGATTAATCCCATTAGACGGGCAGATAAGCTTGAGTACCGTTCCAAAGCCCAAACCAAAATAATCTTGAGACTCGGCTGCTGGAACATCATCACACGTGAAGACAGAGCATGTCGTTATTTCACATGTGCTGCTTCATCTTTAAAACACTCAGTGCCCTAATATTATTGAATCCAGACAATTTAGTGAAGTGGAATTGTCTTTTTTTCTACTTACTTGGAAAATGCAGTCACTTTGATGTCGGAAAACACCGTCTGATGTGAGCCAGGCATCCCCTTTCTCTGTCAGAATGGGTTCCACAGAACGATGGAGTTACAGCACAGACGCTAGATGGAAGGAAGGCAGATATGATGTCACTTTCGTGTGAAAATCTCAAAATTTCACTTTCAGGGAGCTAAGAAAAACAGCCTGTTTTCAGTATTGTTTCACTGTATTTGTAATTACTTCTCATACAATTTTATAAACAACTGAGCTGACGCAGTTCTAAAAATGCTTTTATATTGATAGTCTGTCTTCTATACAAAGATAGAAATTGGTCCTTGAGTTAATATCATTTTGTCAAACAACAACATTTGGCTCAAATGTTTTGAATTGGTGCCTCGGTGAATCACGCTCTTTGATTAGCCATTATTACCTCATTAGAGGGGAAATCATACTTCAATAACAAATAGCTCAGCTGTATAAAAGGAGCGAAGGGGGTCAGGAGGAATCGGGCCAAGCGAGGTCATTTTAATTCGTTTTTTTTTTTAGTTTGTTGGAGTGAAAGGAGGCGCATCATCTCCTGAAAACTGTCTACACAGTTCCACTACAGTTCTGTGACCACAGGCAGGCAGATACCCTGTTAAAGAGCACTGCATTAAACACCCCGGGTTGCCAAACACTCATCCCATTTACTTCAGTCACCTGCATTTACCTCCCCACTGGCGCGCGGGCAGACGTGTTTGTTTGTAGTGAAAAAACGCCACAGCCGGCTGTAAAAGTGCGGCTGAGTGAATAAAGAGAATCCTGCAGGGTGAGTAATGTGAAGCGGTCGGAAGTTAAAACT